>NC_090283.1:14827500-15122500 GCF_037392515.1 Haliotis asinina | reverse complement strand
TAATAATGCATAGATCCATTTACAAATGAATAGAAACAGATAAAAAACAAGAAGTTAAACAATGACGTTGACCGAATTAATAAACTTTGTACCCTGACAAAACAAAATTTGTCTCAACAGAAGGTATGAAAGTTCTCCTAATCGTTTCCAGTACCATCCAAACAGTTTATCCGTTTTGTCTCCCCAAGGGGTACAGGTTATACCTGTCAGTTGTCTTCATACTGGAGCCAAGCCATATCTAAGTGGATCTAGTAAGTGCTCGGTTGAAGAACACATTTCAGTATAACGTGTTACAGGGGAGACTGGAAGACGTATTTAGTTCGGCCTAGGCAACCGTGCTTCTTGCCAGCATGACACATTTCAGCGCAAGATTGTTGTTTAAAAAGACTGTAAAAGACCTTGATCTATTTCCACATTTCCTTGTATCTGTTTGTTTGTTATTTTACGGAGTAGGGGTGGTAGTCGAGTGGTTAAAGCGTCCGCTCATCAGGTTGAAGACCTGGGTTCGATTCCCAACATTGGTAAATGTGTAAAGCCCATTTCTGGTGTCCACCCTGGTATTGCTGGAATATTGATAAACGAGGTGTAAAACTGTTCAAAATGTTCAATCTTTCATTGTTATTTGTCCCCGCGTCAGCAATATTCCACGTATATGACGGCGATCTGTAAATAGTAGAGTCTGGACCAGAGATTCCTGTGATCAACATCATGAGCATCGATCTACGCAAATCTGATACCATGGCATGTGCCAACCAAATCAGAAACCTAACCACCTGATCCCGTTAGTTGCCTCTTACGACAAACATGGGTTGCAGATCAGATCTACCAGGGTCTTCATGGGTTACATTTCCTTTTAAACAAGTTGTTACTCCCTTGAAAGACAATCCAGGCTATCGTCATCCTCGTTGAATAGACAGGTACATAATCGTGCTTTCTAGTTCATGTTATTTTATGTATCAACTCACTCTATTTGTTAAGTACGTTCATTTCAGGCGTAACGTGTCCTACAAAATTCAGTTATCAGATAATATTTACATTTTTTAACGCTTGCCGCTATTTTGTAAACATTACCATACAAAGATACACTGCTATGAATAATTCACATGAATTAAATAAGACTTAAAGACATATTTGGACATTATGTGCAATTCAGTTATGCGAAGCGCTCTGAGGATTGTGGTGGCAAAGACGCACACACACAAAAACTGAATATATATCATTGTAGGAAATAATATAACACATAGTGTTCATTTTGGTTTTTATCAGTATTCAAATACCAGGGCAAAGCATAGATGAGATGCGAAAACAGACCCTGGCCACATGTAAATATATGCTAATATTTCGACTGGTGATTACCTCGCGTCGACGCTCTGTAGCTTGCGCTCGCCAAGGGACGTCAGTATTCAATGGATTGTGATTGGCTTCGACATGTTTGGTGATGAAAGCGTAAATGATTTGTTTTTTAGTCCTCGGTGTCTTTTATCGTGGGATTTAGGGCGATGGCTGGATGGCATAGGAATTAACCTGCTCTCCTGCGGTTAGAGATTTGTGGGGGTTTATGCTTGAGAGTTTCCTTGAGGATGGAACGCTGTGTAACTGACAGGGCTGGCTTGACAGGGACTATGCTTGTCTGCTAACTAACTCGATAAAACCGATTTGACTTGAAGATTGCTGATTTTTTTTCTTGGTCTTTTCCCTCTCTAATTGAAAATGCGTCGTTATGTGTTTCGTGACTGAGCTGCCGACTTCTATAATTCTGGCTTAGTGGAAAGAGTTGCAGTGCTTCGGTTGCAAGAAGGTTTAGGCTTTAATATAACTTGATTTAAGCTATCTGTGGAATATATATTCTTTTCACTTGTTTTTCGATGTCGCTGTCGGCAATCTCCAGGCTGTACGACGACCTCGCTTAAATAAACGAGTCTGAAAGAAATGATTAACATCATGAGCATCAACTGAAAGTAAAAATTACATGTAATTTATTCATTATTACATTATTAAGTATTTAAAGTTTAAAATTACCATTACATGCATAAGCCGAAAGGTTGAATCTGATTTCCCCTTCCCGCCAGTAGCCTGCACCACAAGCATGGAATGTTGTTGGCACATCACACAATCAAACTGCAATCAAATGGTGATATTGATCACGAAAAGGTGTGCGTGGCCCACCCCATGGGTGGCACCCGTTATATAGAACATACAAAGGCGTGTCAATTATCCACCAAAGCAGTTCAGAAACGTGTGGTAAAAGTGACAAAATATCAAGTTTGTGAGTGGGTGAGGGAGTTTAGTTTTACGCCGCACCAGGAATGTTCGATCATTATGGCGGTGGTCAGTACGTAATCGAGTCTGGACCAGACAATCCAATGATCAAGATCATGAGCATCGAGCTACGAAATTGGGATACGATGACATGTGTGCAAAACAGTTTACAGGTTTTGCCCAGTCGGGTTAATAAAGCCTAAAAGTTTCTAGCCCGCAAAATAATTCACTAGCCTGAAATTGAATGTAGAAACTAAACAAAGGATTACAGAAAGGTAAAGTACCATAAAACCAAGAAAACATATATATGTCTGAATTCATAAAACAATCACTAGCCAGTGGGGCCAGTGACTGTGATGATTTACTGGCCCAACAGGAGTGGCCAGTGGCTATTTTTCACACTGGTGTCAACCAAGTCAGCAACCCTGACTACCCGATCCTGTTAGTCACCTCTTACGCCAAGTATGCGCTGCCATGGATTAATTCAAATCGGATCTTCACGGGTATGTCAAATTTGTGAAATGTAGTGCATGTCTGAATTCATTTAGAAAAAAAATCACCAGCCAATAGGGCCAGTGAATGTGGTGATTTACTGGCCCGACTGAAATTTTAATAGCCACCGGCTAGCGTGTCATTGGCTATTTCTCACACTGGTGTCATTGACCCTGACCACCCAATCCTGTTCGTCGTTTCTACCGACAGGCATGGGTTACCACGGATCAGTTCAAATCGGATCTTCACGGGTATGTCAAATTTGTCAACATGTAGGTAATTGCATTGCAGATCACTTGGTGCCGACTAAACCAGCTTCATGTGTTTGTATATTAGCTTATGGTCTAAGTAAGTCACGGCCTTTTGCAAACGTTTTGAAAGCTCGTGCATATGAGCCGATCTATTGCTGGCATTAACCTATCGAAATCAGCGATATTTTCTTAAGATCCAAATCGCGAAGCGGATCACTTCATGCCCAAGGGGGTTAACTCTATACAGCAGTTTAGTTTTAGAACGCTTCATGAACCGCGTCCCCACTCTCTTGCTTATTTCGCAGCCTTTTATCATACGTACTGCTATTGCACACACAACCTCTTCCAATAAACCCTTGGTGAAAACCGGAAGGGAATTGTCATGTGTGATATATTCATATTCCACACATAAAAAGAACTGCTATCTGAAAAGGCACCTTTTGTCTCACCGATTTTAAGTTATAGATCTTCAGGCACTTTAAAATGGTCATAAAAACGCTTGACTCTTTCAAAATAAACATTAATTATCTGCATTGAGCGTGCAACGGCATTTTGTGAACTGTTCACTTACGTTGCCCCAAGCGCTCTTTATTTCCACTAGCTGTTTTGTTTAGAAATGCCACCTGCAGTGAAATAGGCATGACAGGTTAATACGGCTCGTGCAGTGTTATTTACAACAAGTCGCCACGGTCGACTCGCTTTTGAATAATATAAGCAGTTGTCGCTTTGTTAAGCTTGCCATTAACAGCCTGGCCCAGTATTGTTGACATTCATGTCTATATGATGAACTTTGAAATGGTGAAATAAAAACGAGAATTTTGTCAGTTGCATCTGACATTTCGCAATATGAATCCTGACGTCATATTGTGACTGAGATTGACCCTCCTCAAAAGTTGCGACATGCATGCTTGAGGTGGAGATGCTTTTCCTGAAGAACGACAGCATGACGAGTGACTTTACTTACTTTAGGATTCTCCCACTAAGCTGTTTTGGACCGGGATACAGATTGGATCAATTTTCCGTTTAATTTTATTATTTTCACACAAACTAGCAGATATAAAGTAAACATTTATGAACACTCGCGTCATTTCTGTCGACGTTTTATTGCTCTCTTCCCTCCCCCTCCCCCCCCCCCCCCCCCCACCCCCGATCTGTCCGTTTTATTTGGGATTGCGAACCGGCATTCTTTAAAGAAGATTCAATCTGTTCCTGCCAAGTGTTTATAATAGTCTTTATGTGACAACAGTATATACATGAAGAAGATTCACATTTTGTATTTCTTATTCGAAAAAGTTATAATTTTCAAAACGGTTTCTAGTTTCCCGTCCATACCATATGTAAATACAATATCTAATTAATTAAAAAAAACAAGCATAAAAGAATTCAACAGCGTTGTGTCCGAGCTTATGTAAGGTAAACATGAACCTACAACCACTTAAGAAAACACGATAATGTCTCACATTAACTGCAATAATAAAACAAACGATCATGAAGCTTCCGTCTTCGGGTGCGAGGAGACCCGTGAAGGTCCCGGGGTAGACTAGGCCTTCAGCAACCCATGCTTGCCATAAAAGGCGACTATGCTTGTCGTAAGAGGCGACTAACGGGATCGGGTGGTCAGGCTCGCTGACTTGGTTGACACATGTCATCGGTTCCCAATTGCGCAGATCGATGCTCATGATGTTGATCACTGGATTGTCTGGTCCAGACTCGATTATTTACAGACCGCCGCCATATAGCTGGAATATTGCTGAGTGCGGCGTAAAACTAAACTCACTCACTCACTCACTCACTCGGGTGCGAGGAAGGTATATGCTTCGCTTTATAAACTTTTTGTAAATGTATGTGTGGAATGTGAAAATTAGATGGACACACCATGGATGATTAATGTATTTCTGCTCAGCATTCCACAACGTTCAAGACTGTGAGGTTGTCTGTGCATGAATTTGGTTTTAACTTTGTCATAGTGCCCGTGAGCACCTGTCGATGAATAGTAAGAGCTTAAGAAATCAATCTTTATTTTTTCGTAAATTCCTAGTTGAAAATTGGACTGATTTAAGTGAGGCTGGGGAGGAAGTGGCTGGGCGAGATGTCGCTGCAAAGTTCATCAATTTCATCCGCATTTTTAGTAAAGTTAGTGTTTCAGACAGATTAAAGGCACGCAGTTGCACTTCTATTAAGTAACAGGCTCGGATACTTCCGTGATCCCGGGCATGTCGGCAATGGATGGTTAGTATTGTGTAACAACGCAGAATAAAGTACATTGAAACTAGTCATTGGTAATTATTTTTTTTTTTTTTTTTAAAAAGTCTTTACGTAGACGTACTTTATGGCATTTTCTAAGTGGAATTTCGGTAATGGTAAAATCGATAGTTTCACGTTATGTGAAAAATGAGAATAGTTGCCGTGAACTTTGACCCTTGTTGATGTTGCTTGCCTAATACACCGTGCTGTTGCATTCTACAGCGATCAAATGCAATCTCTGCCCGCATCATAAAGATGTCAAGCTAAGAGCAGTGTAATCGCCATGATGATTGCACTCATGAAATGGGTAGTCGACTGTCAGCCTGTCCATCAATCAAAATATATGGATAGATTTCAAGACTCGGAAGTTTCTAAATCTCCTCTCCGCCCTCATGGCTACGTAATTTGCTGCTTTGATATAATGTAAAACAAAGATTTTGTAATTTGTATTTTTAAATCGATAATATTTATGTTCTGGGTTTATCAAACGGTACGTATATATGTTTTATCAGTGAGTTTTCTATTCACAAAGGCCCGATTCAAGGAGGTGACACGGTTCGGCCTCAGGGTATGATCAAGTTGCCGTGGGCAGTTACCTCCCCTCCAATCATAAATGGAGAGTGCTATTAAGAGGCTTAGAATGTGTGGTATAAATAATACAGGCTGAAGGATCGTCCCTTGGAACGGGTTCTAACGCTCTGAAACAACAGTTAGCTCCCTTTGGTGGAAGGAAAGCGGAAGAAGGACGTAAATAAGACGATGTGTTATACAGGCTGTGACTAACATTCACGATACAGGCAGACACCGCTTGTGAGGACACGATGTGTTGTGTCCAAACCAGGTCTTTCATATAAGTCCCACGGAAAGCGGAAAGTCGTCATTTTTCTGACACGGATACTAAGAATGTTTCTGAGCGAACCCCATTCAGTCTAACAGTTCCCTTGACAAGGGCTGCACATATCGGATTTACCTGTAGCGTTCGTGCTAATTAACAAAGGTAAGTCGACTGAAAGTTGATTGTTTTCTACCGAAATGGTTTCTGTGTTAGACGGCGGGAGTTTGGGGAATGCCGGTAAACAGGTCTCTCTGGCTGGTTTTTGAAAGTAGTTTAGATTCGGTTTGGGGTGAAATACTGAATTCATTTGTTAAACAGGCCAGTCGAACTCGTCAGGAATGTTGGTGGGTGTAAGGGTAACTGGTCACAAATGTGACATTTGTCAAAAGACGTGACATTACTCACCACACAATGTAGACACAACCCGCTGAGCGTGGATTCAACCGGAGCACGACAACTTCACGTGAGTTCAAGCTTGTTGATTACGGTTGACCTGAATTCCCAACAGAGAATGAACGTGGCTATCTAATTGTTATTTTGAAAGCTGAAGTTTTAACGACTCGCCATAATATTGGCTTGTACTGAGACCTGCCACTGTCCCTCTTGACAGGAACGGGAACCTTGAACAAACATTACGTAATATCGATCTGGCTGACCCTGAACAATTCCAAATGTACATAAAGACTTACCCGCCGGTGAGCAAACTTGCCAGCTTTACGTAAAACCTACTTGGCTACTCTGAAAGAACTTTTACAGACACAAGAAAAATAGGGACTGTTATTTCGACATGAATATTTTCCCAAACATTCGACGAAAATTATCAGAATCACCAAGTTAACAACCCGTTACATTAACAGTTAGTAAAGGAGTAATCTAAATACGTTCATACATATTGAAGCCATTGTGACAGCTATTATATTTTATGAACCATTTATTTTGATATGCACAAATTCAACGTATATGAATTGTTTCTCGTTTGACAGACAATGAGATTTGAGAATTCGCACTTGTTGAGGTTAATATCGACCGTGTTGCTGTCAGAGCTAAGAGAGGTCAGTGGTATCCTCGATAACTATCTACCCTGACCTCTTGATAATAATGCCTACATACAAAGGAGATTGTGTAGACGTGGTGGTCGGGTCATCATAGTGTGCAGACTGGTGACCTGGTGAGACACCCTCACGATCGTAGTTGTTGATGTAAACACACTTCTCTGAAAGCGACGACTAAATCTGGTTAAACAATAGGAAAATCTAAATATGGATATCTCTGTGTATACATTTTGAGAGACTTCGTATTTTAAATAAAATAACAATGCTTAAAGCAACAACGACAGTGTTTAAGATAATACTGTTGAGATTACGACTTGTACCATAAATCGTATCGGTATGTACAAATGAGACTTACAGACATGCCAAATGTCATTTTAGTTTTCTGTCCATACAAATGCAGTAGTTGTACCATATATACGATGAATATATTCCTGGTCGTTCTCAGCTGTTAATTGTCGTTTTGAACAGTACACAGTCAGTACGGTATGGGGAATTACCATTGCACATTCCCTTGTATGAAGTGCTGTTATTCACTTTTATAAACGATTTATTATAAATGATTATATATGTTATTATAAATGATTGTTTAGCTGAACAATCAGCATTGGTATTTCACTTTAAATACGTATGGGCGCCGAATGGTTGCAGTCATTTTTATCAAGACAAAGAAGACAGGTTGTGTTGGTAGACAAGTTTTGTGTTTTAGACCCGTTTTGTAGTGAATACAATGGTTTACCAACTTATTCCAAAACCTTTTTTCTTGTTATTTTGAATGTTGTACATTACGTGTCCTTTTACCATCTTCCAGTTTGTGCTTGGATTATTCCTTAAGTACTCGCATAATTCTGTATGAGGAATGATTAGTGTACATTTTCATCATAAAAGATACGATGATATTTTATATGTAATATTCGTAAACATGGTGATCGGAGAGAAAGTCACAGGGAAGGAAGTCAAGAATAAAGAGTCACAATTTTGGCTGGGAAATGGTCACAGTATCTATGTGATACATTCTATACGTTGTGTGCACTCATCATGGTGAGACTTAAGGAAATTGTCAGTGTGGGTACAGAAACTATCTGAGTAGTGGATATATGTGTTAGTGTACAAAGCGACACGTACTCTTCATCCGTGTTTTTAATTTATCCTTTTAATTTATCGCTGTATGTGCGTTTTCAAATGTCACATGTGAGTAGCGTCAAATACAAATGGAATGCAAACAACAACGTTAAACAACAACGTTAAACAACAACGAGGCTCATTTAAGTAGCTGCGATATATAGCTTGAGTATCATTATCTTTATCTCACAGTGCTCACCTTTAGCAAACTGTTTAACGTAGCTTTCTGTAGAACACTATCGTTAAATTTAGATTTGGGGAGGCTTTGAAGTCCGTGAAGTGTAGTGAAACGGACAGAGAAGGCACGAAGTAGGGACGATAGACTCGTCACATATTGTGAAAATTGCTCATTTGGAAACGAATATAATTTATAATGATTTTAGAAAAAGAACCAATGTTTCAGTGTAACCCATGTAATGCCATGTTTGACATGTTTGATGTGACAGTGTTTGAGTGGCCCTGGTATTTACATGTCATGACTACAATGTCATATTTGAGTAACCATGGTATATAGTTTGAGTAGTTCTAGTATATGCCTTTTATTGAGCGTAATGTCATATTTGTTTGAGTATTTCTAGTATATGCCTTTTATTGAGCATAATGTCATATTTGAGTAATCATGGTATATAGTTTGATTAGTTCTAGTATATGCCTTTTATTGAGCATAATGTCATATTTGAGTAACCATGGTATATAGTTTGATTAGTTCTAGTATATGCCTTTTATTGAGCATAATGTCATATTTGAGTAATCATGGTATATAGTTTGATTAGTTCTAGTATATGCCTTTTATTGAGCATAATGTCATATTTGAGTAACCATGGTATATAGTTTGATTAGTTCTAGTATATGCCTTTTATTGAGCATAATGTCATATTTGAGTAATCATGGTATATAGTTTGATTAGTTCTAGTATATGCCTTTTATTGAGCATAATGTCATATTTGAGTAATCATGGTATATAGTTTGATTAGTTCTAGTATATGCCTTTTATTGAGCATAATGTCATATTTGAGTAATCATGGTATATAGTTTGATTAGTTCTAGTGTATGCCTTTTATTGAGCATAATGTCATATTTGAGTAACCATGGTATATAGTTTGATTAGTTCTAGTATATGCCTTTTATTGAGCATAATGTCATATTTGAGTAATCATGGTATATAGTTTGATTAGTTCTAGTATATGCCTTTTATTGAGCATAATGTCATATTTGAGTAACCATGGTATATAGTTTGAGTAGTTCTAGTATATGCCTTTTATTGAGCATATTTGAGTAACCTGTGTACAGCGCGTGAGTAGTCGTATAGCTGAATGTGTGTAGAGTAATTTCTCATTCAAGTGACCTCCATACATGCTTGCAAGTAGCCGTGTACCTACTTCTCTTTACACGTAATGTCACATGTAAGTAGCCCATGTCACATCTAAGTAGCTCATGTCACATGCAAATCGCCCACGTCACATGTAAATCGTCCACGTCACATGTAAATCGTCCACGTCACATGTAAATCGTCACATGTAAATCGTCCACGTCACATGTAAATCGTCCACGTCACATGTAAATCGTTCACGTCACATGTAAGTAACTCATGTCACATACAAGTAGGGTACATGCAGCCCATGTCACATGTATGTAGCCTCTAAGTCATATGTCCTGGAGAAGTCGTGATATATGAGCACATGCAGCGGAATGTCACATTTGAAGAACCGTGACATATATATTCTGATAGACGTGGTATGTACTTCGACTTAACTTATTAGTTTGAGTAGTCATGAACACAAATGTCTGGGTTTTGAGAAGCTGTCATATGTGAATATATGCAGCAGAGCGGAATTTTCAGAGAGTTATGATATATCATTTTAGTACCTGCGCTATGTGTCTTTTGCCACCTATGCTGTCAGATTTGAACAGCGCTGACATATTCTATGGAGAGTGGTTTATGAATCGGTAACAGGTCATAGCTTAGTCTATGAAGAGGGTATACTCATATACAGATATACAAAGCTGGAGTGGCCTTTGCACTGGAGAAACAGCAGTATATGAATGCATTCTATAGGGAGTTGTATATAAATCGGTAACAGATCTCAGCTTAACAGACCTTAGTCTGTTGAGGGGTATACTCAAATACGGATACACATAATTGGCGTGGTATATGCACTTGGGAAACAACGGTATATGAAGGAGCACCAGATTGTGGACAGGTCAGCCTAGGAGTATACACAAATATACATGCACGTAGATGACGTGGTATTTGCACTGGAGAAACAGTGGTATATCAATTTGCGTCAGGTCATAGAGTAGTATATTGAGTGGGTGTATTCAAATATGCAAAGAATATGCATAGTTCGAGGCGCATGCACTTGGAACACAGCTGTATTGGCACCAGAGAATACTCAGGTATATGTATTACCCGCAGGTTATGATATATAACATACAGCACTTTTGAATAGCTATAATCTGTGCATTCTGCAACCATATGGTAAATATTGGACTAGCGACGGTAAGAATCTCTAGAGAACAAACATTTCCTCCCTGGAGTGGAATTGTGATTCTCGTTTTTGTTAACAATATAATGAAGCGTCCATTAGATATTGATCGGTGTGAAAAAAGCAAGCTCCTTCCTGGATGTCTCCGTAGCGAAACTACTTAATAGAATAAGCACTGGTATAGTATCCGGTTCACCGAAAGTGTTACAGAAATATGTCAATAAACACCTCAAAAGAAATCTGTCAATACGTGCCCGAGAGTGGATGGCAAACAAGTAATCTATTTTACCATGTTCTGCTTTCATTATGGTATTAAAATGTAAATACCAACCGTTTCTTCTCAATATGGCACGGATCGACACATTGCTTTCGCTTCCTCTTTTCTTCCCATTTTTAACAGAAACGATTTGTCATGTATACTTTTCTGGCGGTTTAGCGATCCTGTTATTCTGCTGACTCCGCTGATTAAAGATTTAGCTGGAGGATAACATCATCCGAGGATCACAGTCCCGTATGGGACGTTGTCATGGAAACACATCAACAAGACCAATGTTTACAAACATATTTATTACGGATGTTCGGTGCCGGTTGAATGTATTGCCAGATCGAAGATATTTGTGGCTGTGATCAGCTTACACAATCATATTGATCTACTGCGAAGGTAAATCCAATACCCGGTAACAGTATCTGTAATCGCGAGGCTAGACACTTTACATAAAGCGAGGAATGGGCTGAATGATTGTCCATTCCGGGCGACATTACAAGCTTATCATAGGAAATGCTGACTGCAAGGATCGTATACATAGCTGACGGTGTCACATCGCTCTTTGCTGTCGTGGTTGCTGTAGTTGCCGCCGTTGTGGCGATTTGTTGTTGTTGAGCGCGACATTCAGCTCTACTCAGAGCTATTCTACACCAAAGAAGTTTAGAAAAACCGATCGTTTCGTATCACTTAGTTAATTTGACACGCCGCTTGTCCCTTAACGTCTATTGAGTGGTGTCTTTTGTGTAAGGCTTCGGTAAACAGTCGCGTCAGAGCATGTCTAACATGACGCTTATAGCTCCAAAAAACATCCTAAACCGTCAGATGCGATTTCGTTCTGTTTCTTTGTGACAGAAAATGACACAAAATAATTTGGCCGCAGGTTTTTTAGAAAATAATAGTTCGTGGGCGTGTTGATTTTCATAAATATCCTGAACACCAAAAGAAACACAACATTAAAAGTAAACATTCATGTTTACTATGTCTTCTATATAAAAACGTGACCATAAAAAGAGTCGCGTTTCTTTTGCTGTTCAGTATATGTACTTGTTGGAGCTGTGTTTTTGATGATATTTTCCACATCTTTAAGGAGTGTCAGTAAATATTTTGTTTCTGACAACTACTTCCGACCAACAAACCACTCCCCAATATTCCCGTCAAAATGCAACATGGCCGTTCCCTCACAGGTCACAAAACACTGTTTAAGTGCTATGTTTTCAGTCTCTCACAACCATGACAGGCATACCTGAGTCATGAAAGATGTCGAATGTTCTTAACTTCTTGTGAGTGGTATAGATAGGCGAGCACCTGGAGGTAACGACCAGCGCGTTCATAAACAAATTACTTGTCCATCACGCGCTAGTGGTCAAATATGGATACTGCTGACCGGACAACTGTTGATAATTATCAATCTATCGGGATGTGGCCGAAAGGAAATACCCTACAGCTTTAAGGATCTGTCGAAATTGCGGTCGATACTTTTCGTTATTCATTTCTACTGACCATAGAGCCTTAAGGGTCAGATGTATGTAGACTTGTATGTTTGTCAGTACTCTATATTTTGACATACATTACTGCATGTGCTGAAGATGAAAACATACTAGTCACTATTTCACTCTTGTTTCTTAACGCTTCACTCAGCAACTATATAGTGACTAGCATCATGAGTGTCAAGGATGGGTTGCTGAGGATCAATTCTAACCCGGATCTTCACGGTTGTTGAAAAGTATGAAACTGCCAGTTTTTGTTCGACCTTTTTGTGTTTCTTGTAGACATTGAACTGTTTCAAACCGTATGTTAAAACCATTGCTGAACCGTTGCTAATTGTTGGGTGAAACCATTGCTCCACTGCTACTAACTGTAGGTGAAATCATTTCTCCACTCTTTGCCAACTGTAGGGTGAAACAATTGATCGACTGTTGCTAAATACGAAACCATTGTTCTACCGTTGCTAAGTATAGGGTGAAACAATGCTGCACTGTTGTTAATGTTAGTATAGTGTGAAACTAATGCTGCTAAACATAGGGTGAAACCATTGTTCAACCCTTGCTAAATGCAGGGCGAAGCCATTGTTGCCAAATGTAGGGTGAAATCATTGCAGTTGCGGAACGTTTGCTACATTTAGGGTGAAACAAGTGCTGAACAGTTGCTGAATATAGGGTGAAACCATTGCACCACTGTCCCTGAATATAGGGTGGAACAATTGCTTAACTAGTGTTTAGTGTATGTTGCCTTGCAGGTTTACTGGGACAGCAAGGGTACTGATGTTGCCACATAGGTTTACTGGGACAGCAAGGGTACTGGTACTGAGGGCAAGGGTACAGTGGCAAACACCTATAACGAAATAATCATGAGTACTAGTACAAACATGAGTACGTACTGGTCCTGGAGGCAAGGGTACAGTGGCAAACACTCATAACAAAACAATCATGAGCACTGGTACAAACATGAGTACGTACTGGTCCTGGAGGCAAGGGTACAGTGGCAAACACTCATAACAAAACAATCATGAGCACTGGTACAAACATGAGTACGTACTGGTACTGAGGGCTAGGGTACAGTAGCAAACACTTATAACCAAACAATCATGAGCACTGGTACAAACATGAGTACGTACTGGTACTGAGGGCAAGGGTACAGTAGCAAACACTTATAACCAAACAATCATGAGCACTGGTACAAACATGAGTACGTAATGGTACTGAGGGCAAGGGTACAGTAGCAAACACTTATAACCAAACAATCATGAGCACTGGTACAAACATGAGTACGTAATGGTACTGAGGGCTAGGGTACAGTAGCAAACACTTATAACCAAACAATCATGAGCACTGGTACAAACATGAGTACGTAATGGTACTGAGGGCAAGGGTACAGTAGCAAACACTTATAACCAAACAATCATGAGCACTGGTACAAACATGAGTACGTAATGGTACTGAGGGCTAGGGTACAGTAGCAAACACTTATAACCAAACAATCATGAGCACTGGTACAAACATGAGTACGTACTGGTACTGAGGGCTAGGGTACAGTAGCAAACACTTATAACCAAACAATCATGAGCACTGGTACAAACATGAGTACGTAATGGTACTGAGGGCTAGGGTACAGTAGCAAACACTTATAACCAAACAATCATGAGCACTGGTACAAACATGAGTACGTAATGGTACTGAGGGCAAGGGTACAGTAGCAAACACTTATAACCAAACAATCATGAGCACTGGTACAAACATGAGTACGTACTGGTACTGAGGGCTAGGGTACAGTAGCAAACACTTATAACCAAACAATCATGAGCACTGGTACAAACATGAGTACGTAATGGTACTGAGGGCTAGGGTACAGTAGCAAACACTTATAACCAAACAATCATGAGCACTGGTACAAACATGAGTACGTACTGGTACTGAGGGCTAGGGTACAGTAGCAAACACTTATAACCAAACAATCATGAGCACTGGTACAAACATGAGTACGTAATGGTACTGAGGGCTAGGGTACAGTAGCAAACACTTATAACCAAACAATCATGAGCACTGGTACAAACATGAGTACGTACTGGTACTGAGGGCAAGGGTACAGTAGCAAACACTTATAACCAAACAATCATGAGCACTGGTACAAACATGAGTACGTACTGGTACTGAGGGCTAGGGTACAGTAGCAAACACTTATAACCAAACAATCATGAGCACTGGTACAAACATGAGTACGTACTGGTACTGAGGACTAGGGTACAGTAGCAAACACTTATAACCAAACAATCATGAGCACTGGTACAAACATGAGTACTTTGGCAAACACGTGCACTATTACAAACGTGGGCACTGGAACAAACATGGAAAATGTAAGAAGCATTGATATAATGCTGACAAGCGGCTGCAGAGGGATATGTATTCTTACATTGTTACATGTGATCCGGTGCCTATTGTTTAGTTTCCGTTTCCAGGTAATTGTTCCTGTCATTACACGGCATACCGAGTCAACCCCCCCTCCCTTAACCACCATTTTTGTTTCGGTTCCAAATATTATTATCTTTCAGGAGGTAGGCGTTGTTTCTTAGTAAACGACCAGGTGGACAGACACTTGCATATTGTGTAATTCAATTTAGATTTAATTGCCACGACCACGCTTTAATTAGCAAGACCACTGTCTGCGTCTGTCTTAATTGTCTCCTGTTTTGAAAACGCTTTACAAATGAGATTACTTGTTGAACACCCATCAACGAGACTCAAAGCAATCACTTTGACGCTCATCAAAAGCTCATTCCTGCCGTCATTTTAACCACCTCGCGTTCAGATCAATATGGCTACCTACAACGCGAGGCAAGATACTAGACAAACTCCTTGTCGTTCAGGCTCCCTCCTTACTTCTTTAGAGCGACATTAAAAGCAGGGTCAGTTTTAATATCAGATACACAGATTTGCTTTGTGAGCTAGTTGGAGATGAATTATCGGGACAGCCTAATGGGTCTTGCAAATCGATAGCTATCGGACACGTTGATACACGCGATAAACGCCGTGAATACACGAGCTTTGTCCAATACTGCCGAGACTACGAATAATTGCTGACGAACCAAGGGAGGTTACTCTAAATCCTGACACTAATTATCCCGGATTCGTGTGGTAATGGTTACAAGAGCTTGGGCATTTAGTGTCACTGTTGGTGATTAGAAGCTAAGTGACATCGTTTTACTTCTTTCCTTTACTATGAAGAGATCCCTTCCGGAATAACATTGGAAAATGACCCTTTGAGTCTTTGGTGTAATGGGGATTATTGTGACTCAGGGGAGATTACTCTTCCATTACGTACACTCTGGCGACACAAGCAGCTTTTAGTGAGGCAACTGATCATGAAAAGCCAGTCGATAGGGAAAGTGTTATGTTTGTTATGCCGTTTTTATATAAAGATCAGAATACATTAATGTGGAAATGTGTATTTGACAAGGGGAGATAACTGTCTTCACTCGTCGCAGTGAAACCTTTTGAAGAACAGTCTTAAGAATGTTAATATGAAACACGACGTTATGTGAGACTGACGGAGGAATAGGAGCCGATATGTTTTCACAGGTAATTTATAGAAATACAGCATCTATATGGTAAATGATCACAGAGAGTATTTCAGTTAGTTGAAACGTAAGTATAAACAAGTATACAAATTCGAGAACAGATAAAACTAAGAATACCATAGACAGCGTGCCGCCTGTTAATTCGATCTCACAGCTAGAGTGAGATTTACGTCGCTTTTATCATAATACCAGCAATATCACTGCTGGGGACACTAGCACTGGGCTTAAAATTTAAACATTGTAATTATGTGGGGAATCAAACCTGGGCCTTATGCGTGACGAGCCAACGTTTCCACCACCAGAACCCCGGCCCGTACCCCAAAGCGATCACAGCTCTACGAGAGACGAAAGTCAAAGTATGGGAGTTGTGATCACCTTAACGCTACAATCCCTGCGAGGAACAGGCCCAGGCTTCTCCACCGCTCCTACCACCAAGAAAAAATTATCCACATTTTCTTCATACCAGTTTTCAACCAACATGTCGACCGATGTCGCAGTCATTTATTTTGCGAGAAACATTAAGAGGATCCTAATCAACAGTCACAAGCTGAAGTACTGTTATTAATACCATAAGAATTACCGTTAACAACACACGGTCTGTGACTGTGTTTTAACACTGATAAGCTGCCTAATTCGCGTCCACGGCGGTGATATTGACTTCCGATTTTCACGTCGACTGATTAATCAACCGAGATCGATACTGGCTAGATTTGATTAGAAACCGCGTTTGGGCGATGGCAATACACCTGTACAAATTGCATTTAGGGCAGGTGATAATGTGCACACTATGCGGCGCCTACAGATCTTTTGTCCTAAGTATAACGGTGGAAGGCGTTTTCATTCAGATTGATAACGCATTGAATACGGATGAAATAATTCAGTGTGAATTTGTTGGGTGTTGAATCTCGAGCTCATCCTTGTGGATTCACGTATCATCTGTTTGATACATGTTATTATGGCCCACAGGGCTGAATGGAGTCGTTACTTCGTGATGTTTGGATGCTTGTTAATCTGTCTACGTGTTGTGAGGACCGTTCATTGTACTCTAAGTGAGACAGAACGACACACTGGCAGCAATCCTCTCGGTCGCTGCAGATATAACGTCGTTGGTAGCAATGATGTATAGACAATCGTTGCAGACACCGTTTATCAATCAACAGTACAGACACTGCCCCAGTAAAACCCAGGTTATGTGAACTGTGACCTGCTCAACAAGATCGTCAAAACAATCTAATATCCCATCAACGAATAAGTGGAAGGTACATTTTTTCCAACCGCAAGTGCCCCGAAGGCGATGATTTCAGATTTCCAGAACAACAGTGTCCTGTTTAACAAGGTTTCTACACTTTACAGGCTTTAAAACATACATTTCACTTGTCTTGTGTTTAAGCCTAATCACGAGACCGTCAATGAAACGTGTAGCAAATGTGGCAGTATGGGTTTGGGAAATTTTACACAGTCCTGTGGCACGGCACTAAATGAACAGTCAGGTAGTGATATCTTCCGTCTGTTCTGTAAACAAATTTCAGCTCACAAATTCAAATCACGTTTAGAGCGAGGGTTCGGTGAACTGACATTTGCGTATGCCATACACACTTAGCGTAATGGCAGCCAATGTTGATTCCACGGCCACTCAATATACCATCATTACGATGGATTACCATGTTAGTGACTCGTTGGATACACAATTACAGCAAATTAAGGAGATATCTGAATGCGGACCTTGACCTTTGAAGCAGTTTAGTCTGTGATGGATGACTCACTCCCGGGTAAAGTACGCGGACCTGATTCCGGAAGTAGAATCTACGACGTAAACAGTATGATGACTGACAGGGTCAAACAGCCTTGTGTCGAAGCTTGTTATGTCGAACCTGTGGTCTTGAAGTAACAGTTAGTCATTATTTTAACTTCTGTATCCATTGTGTTTCGATTTTGTCAAATATACGGTTGTCTCGAAGTAACAATTAGTCCATGTTTAACATCTGTAACCATTGGTTTTCGGCTGTGTCGAACATACTGTTGTCTCGAAGTTACAATTAGTCCTTGCCTTACATCTGTATCCATTGTTTTTCGGCTGTGTCGAACATACGGTTGCGTCGATGTAACAGTCCATGTTTTACATCCGTATCCATTTTTTCTCGGCTGTGCCTAACATACAGTTGTCTCGAAGTTACAAATAGTCCGACTTTTATGTCAATTCTTCGGTTGTGGTGAACACCGGATGACTCGAATGGTTGCCTTCAGATTCTACACAACCGTTTGTGGTTTTATGTTTTCCCCATAAGTGTGCGCAATAACTAAATCGCATGCGTTAATAAGTATATTTGCTTACGTTCTATTTAGAGGCTTGTGAAGTCAAGGTTCAGAATAAACTGCATCTACAACATCTCGATCTCATTGAATTAGAAGTAGTCGTATACCAAATGTAGTCATTTTGGAAACTGTTTAGTGCTCGGGATGCGGGAGGGAGGATTCAGGAAGTGCTCCTAAATTTATTTTGCTGCGCGAATGATTCACATCATCATATTAGGTTGTATCAACCACTGGTGGCCATGACCAACCGCTGAAGGGGGCGATGTCGGGTTTGATGAACCAGTCGCTGGCGTAGGTCAAGAAATATACATTCACGTGTGCAGCTATCCGTGTTTGTGTTTGGACTGCCTGCTGAGTTTTTCAATGTTTTTTTTTCAATCTCCCAAGAATCAGTTACATTGTAGCTGCTTACAGTGACAGAATTACCAATCGTGAACTAACATGTTGGCTGGAATTATATTCGTTGAATATATATGACATTTCTTACACTCACAACTCAATGACTTAGATACCCGCAGTGTACTGGCGTTAGTTGACTGAAGGGAGGAATGAGCCCACCAGCTGCCGTTTTGAGTGTACATAGGTGGAGCCTATGACATATCGGGCTTGAGATATCGATAATGAGAGGAAATCGATAACAATCGATGGCAGAGGTTATGTATGATTTGCATTACGTCTTTACAATTCACTTTTACGAGCTAATGAAGCAGTTCACAAGGACGATGGCGTCTTGGGACTCGACAGTCTTCAACTCGACTTCATGGCGAGACGTAAAATGTCGACAATAAGTATTCATGATCAGTGAGGAAATAAATTTATTTTATCCATACGTAAACCTTCGTCGATTTCAAAGGGCTGATTTCGAAACCTTCGGTTGAAAATTCTTGTGTCTGGTATTAAATTGCTTTTTCATGTAGTGCGTTTGGATGAAGACTTAATGGGAGTTTGTTAGCCATAAAGATGGGGAGAACCCACTGGAGTCACTAATATTATTTAAATTTTGTTTCGGGGATGCATTCAGTGTTATTTCTTGCAGAGAACTCAGATCATGCGTGAATTTATCTTTACGAGATACATGAAAATGATGAATACAGTTATCGTAGAAAATAACATGTCTTTTACAAGAGGCAATTTAAACATATGAGCGGGTTTGTTTTCCAATTTATATTCCAGTATGAAGTCACTTCAAAAACACTCATTATTTTACGAAACTGTAGCAGTTTTACAACGATATAAACACTTTTCTGATTTGAGAAATTACACACTATATCGCTTCGTGGTCGTCAGGATGGTTACATCAAAAATCCATCTTAGGAATGGATAATAACTAAAATGCGAAACCGGAACAAGGATTTAGGAATATTCTCAAGAGGTGTTTCAGGGTCTGTGAATGGTGAAAACCAAGAATGTTGAGGTGACCTTGGTAGGAATTGAGAGTTTATGCGAAGGCATATTTTTTCTGGTGATCATGCAGTTAGGCAAGACAAGAAACAGAATTAGAGGTCTCTGTTGAAGAAACACGCGTTTAAGTGTTTTCCTGTTTGGCATGGATGATTTGAATAGGAAATAACATTTTTAAAAAATCTTAAAAGTTTCTCTTAAGTTAGTTTGCAACGAGTCCGTATGTACGCAAACCCGTTTATCCTCGCTATCTTTGCTCAAACGCAGTTGTTCAGATAAGCTAGATTCTCTGTCTAATCGTAAATTCCAATCTAGAGACAGCGTGATGTCTGGGTCATAGAAATTCATCCGTGCAGAGCGAGTATCATGGGATATTATGTATGATAGCACATAAAGAAACTATTTAAAGAAGCATTCAAACTGGTTTGTCTCAAGTGACTGCTTCCGAAGAATTGTCGTGCGCATTCAACGTAACAGTTACGCCGGGGCGTAAAGGACGGGCAAAGCCAGTTATCAGTCTCGTTTGCCGTGCGGGTATTGTTAATTCGAGCTCCACAACAGGTGTTTTGTTTGTTTGACATGAAGATTCCTATTTACGCATCAAACGGTGTCACATGAATTCGTATTCTCTTCATTTTCCTCCAGTGTCGCACACTTCTCGGAAACCATATGTTAATGTGGAGATTGTGTGTTAGACATACATGAAGCAATATTTAGCATATTTCCAAATTTCCAGATCGTATAATAATATGAGGAATGTATGGCGTGTGCTGTAGCATATTCGGACCCCCCATAAAGAGGATAGCATTACAATACAACCTTCGTTATGTTATTTAGCATTTATTATGAGCAAGAGCCAATGTACATGCACATATATGAACTAGTTTGTAATTTTAGCTATAAGACCATGTCGCTTTAGATGCTACATTTTATAAGATGCCATTAAACATTGAGCGACACCAGTGGGATATTTTGATATTTTCACTTGGTCTTTGCTTGGAGCAACTGCGGCCAGTCGATAATTCAATCAATCGATACTCGTGATGACCTCTCTAAACAGTTCGTAATGGTTCCACATGTGTGACAAACAGCCCAATTAGAACGCGAGATCATCATGGAGAACTAAGTATATATTGCTGATTCAGAAAATGGTCCAGATAGCTGCGAACTCATGAAGGTCCGGGGTAGAAGAGGCCTTCTGCAACCCATGCTTGCCGTTAAAGGCGACTAAGCTTGTCATAAGAGCTGACTAACGGGATCGGATGTTCAGGCTCGCTGACTTGAATGGCTGATGTCATCGGTTCCCAGTTGCGTAGATCGATGCTCATGTTGTTGATCACTGGATTGTCTGGCCCAGACTCGATCATTTACATACTGCCGCCATATATCTGGAACATTGCTGAGTGCGGCGTAAAACTAAACTCACTCAATCACTCCCCATGCTTGTCGCACGAGACGACTACCTGGACTGGGTGGCCAGGCTTGCCAACTAGGTTGACACATGTCATCGTATCCTAACTGTGTAGAGTTATGCTCATTCTGTTGTTCACTGGAATACCTGGTCCAGACTCGATAATCTGCAGACCGCTTCCATATAGCTGGAATATTGCAGAGTGTGGCGTCAATTGCGGCGACAAATCAATGCCACATTCAAAGTTTGTTGCAGCTCATAAATATCAACGCGATCATGATTTTGTATTGTTAGAATGTTACTTCGCATTCGACAGCCTTGTCCGTGTATTAATGATCCCTCCAAGGGCATTCGATGTAAATATGTCAGTGGAACTCTTTTTTGACGTCACGATTTCTTCTGGAATAGAACGCATCTGTTAGTTGACTGTGTATCTGTGCTACGTTTGACATCACGATTTTCATTTATGTACATGCGGCGTGGCTGCACAGAGTGAGTGAGTGAGTAGGATATTGTTTCGCCACTTAAACTGATATTCCAGCAATATCACGACAAGGGACACCAGAAATGGGCTTCACACGTTGTACCGATGTCGGTGTGACGAGCGGACGCTTTGACTACTGGGCTACCCATGCGCCCTTTCAGCTCAACGAAGGTTCACGGGCTACTGAATCACAAGATGGTGAGGTAGCCAAGTGCTTAAAGCGCGCACTCGACACGGCAAAGTTCGAGTTCGATTCCCCACATTGATACAACCTGGTGTCACCCGACGCGATATTTGCTGGAATATTGCTGAAAATGGGCGTAAAACCCAACTCACTCACTCACAAGGCCATGTTGTGGCGGTTGTGTACCAATCCAATAGGTCAGTATGCCTATATATATTTATCTCTGTCACCTATATATCAGGTGCCATTTATAAACACTGTAGCCGCCGTCGTGATGTCGGTAGGTGAACAATCCGTCCTTGTCTAACATTTCGTTAATTATCAGGTAAAGAGGTAGCCTTTCAAGACATATCACGACGCACCTTGCGCTGGAAATTCCATGAACTGTCGGAATTGAGTTTGTGTAGGATAAATTATTATCGGTTGAATCCCTGGGATCGCGGAGCTTAACGGTGCATTTCAGTTTGGATGAATAGTGTTTGTACAGTGCTTCGACCTGTTCACAACATTGTGAAAGGATGGCAGTTAGTAGGACAAATCGAGATTAATTATACCCCCAAATCCGGGGTAAATATTTCTACCAGGGAATTCCTAAAAAGGGAAGGTTTTTTTTTTTTAGAAATCGGGGTGGCGGGATAGCCCAGTGGTTAAGGCGTTCGCTCGCCACGCCTAAGACCCGGGTTCGATTCCCCACATCGGTACAACGTGTAGATCCCAATTCAGATTCTGTCAGAAAAGCGGTGTGAAACCATACTCCCACACATCCCAGGACATTAACTCAATATACATAATATAAAGAATGGGCTGACTTTGGAAACAACACCTTCCCCACCCAAACCCCGAAACACACACACGCTCGGTGGACCAATTGCTGTACTATATATATTAGAGGTTAAGTGAAGGACGTTGATATTGACATTGGTTTCAATAGTTCTCGACTATGATTGTGTTTATATGCCTTGGGATTTCAACAGCCATGCCCCGGTGGGCGCCAATCGTTCAAACGGAAGAATTCCGCCTCCTTCAACCAACTTTTTCTCGTTTTCACAAAACCCTCAACAAACATGGTTTCCGGAAATCGAAAGTAATATTTACTGGTTCCAGGTATGGATTGGCAATATTCTATTTACAAATAAACGCGCAGGGTACCATTCCGCGAACCGATCGTTGTGTAATTTGATCGTAACTCCGAAACGCCAACAAACATGCTGTGATTCTTGAATTCTTGAATTCTTGAATTCTTGAGAGGAATGAGGGGCAGGGGGAAGGTTGGTCTCATTGGAATCCAACGCTGCTTGTCAAGACATGGGAACTATTGCTGTGTACGAAGCCATGCGAATCCGTAACCCACGCTTGACGTAAACGTCGAGTAACGGGATCGGTTGGTCAGACTCGCTGACTTGGTTAACACATGTCATCGAGGGATGTTCATGCTGTTGATCACAAGATTCACTGTCCGGAATCGACTATTTTCAGACTGTTGCATTGTAGTTGAAGTATTACTGGTGTAAAACAGCAAACGATCGACGTGTATGATAAATTTGAAATGTTGATTGAGACGTGAAAAACAAGCAATTCATTTTAGTAAATTCAGTCTTCTCTACACCAAGCTGCTTGGACTTGAAACAATACATGCTGATGTCGTTCTGTAGGCGTATGTAGTGTATTAATACTGAGTTGTTTTGTATTGTTTTCTGTGGATTCCAGTCATGACGCCAGTGTTCTCATTTAGTGTTTCATCAACAACACTCCCTGAACCATTTCAGTATAAGCCACTGCCCACAACCATTGCCCACTCAAGGACAAAGTTGCCTTTTTCCAACAATCACATTTCTCCTGGGTTTGGAATGAGATGCTTAACGGGAGTCATGCGGCTAGGCTGTATGCGTCATCGCACTGCTTAAATGACGATCTTGCAAAATGCTGTTATGCAAGTTGTACCCTGACCCGCGGGGATTTGGTGCATGTTGATGCTGACGTTGCGTTCAAGACTTGCAACGTTGTAGCGGCGTACATGCGATCGCGTGTGCGTGTGTGCGTGCGTGCATACGTTTCTGGCTCATTTCTAATGCTGTCAATAAATACTAGCTATCAGAAATACTCTGTACTCCGTTTGCTCTACCGTAGACATGCTCAGGTACGTTTTATTCCCCAAATACCGAACGCCAGACAATGTAGGCTCGAACTATGGGACTCTCTGCAGGGTGAGACGGTCCGGTTATTGAGCGATTGATACTGACGTCTTATGTTCATCTTTTTTGCAATTGTGTTTTGATATTTTGTTTTAAGCGTATTTTAGAACCATTCCTGAGCTATTGATACAGGTGCTCTGAAACCATTGGTGAACTGTCGTTAAAAGTAGGATAAATCTGTTGGTGAACTGTTGCAAAGAGTCATCTGAAGCCGTTGCTCCACTGTTGCCAAATTTAGGGTGAAATCATTGTTCCACTGTTGCTGTACGTGGGGTGAAACCAATGCTCCACCGCTGCTAAATATAGGGTGAAAACATCTCTCCACTTTTGCAGAATGTATGATGAAACCGTTGCTCCACTGTTGCCAAGTATAGGGTGAAACTAATGCTCCACTGCTACTAAATATAGAATAAAAACATCGTTCTACTGTTGCTGAATGTAGGGTGAAACCAATACCCCATTGTTACTACATACAAGGTGAAACAATCGCTCTTTTGTAGCTAAATGAACGGTGAAACGGTTACGAAAATGTTGCTATATGTAGGGTGAAACCAAAGCTTCATTGTTGCTAAATGTTGGGGGGAACTAATGCTCGATTGCTGCTGAATATGCTGAAACCGTTGTTTAACTGACGATGAACTACTTTCCTCTTGTTGAATGAAGGGGAGGTACATATCTACATTGCATGCGCATTTGCAAAACTTGTTAAACGAATTGTCCAATCCCAGTAGAGCAAGTAATTCCAGGACAGTAGCGAAGAAATATGGCAGTCTCAACTTCTGTATTCGTCATTGGCTTGTTCTCAAACGTCAGCAGTATGGAATATCCTACCTACTCACTTGTCCTACTTCACGGATTACCTACACGACTGTTCATCTCCGCCATCTTGGTTTCAGATTAACGATGGATCTGAAGAGTATTCCCACGCTGTCAGTCTTCCTGCTGATGCTGCTGGACACCGTCGCAGGGGAGGGGGTGGACGTAGGCCAATGGACAGAATGGTCACAGTGGTCAGCGTGTTCCCAAACGTGTGGAAGCGGTATCTTATCAAGGGAGCGCCACTGGCAGCAGCCGAAGGGCGAGAAGCCATTTGATAAACCTTTCACAATGTCGGAAAACTCCGGTTGTAATGACCGTGAATGTCCAGGTGAGTTCCCGTGACAACGTGTTCCAAAACACGAAACATCCTGAGGGCCCAAAGGTCACCTATACCCCAATCAAGTCTGAAATTAAACTTTTCATGTGTAGTTAATACTTTGTCACTTATTAATAGAGGGTTGTTTGCTTGGGCGTCTTCAAGCGCTTCATTCTATAACTGAAAACCTTTTGTTCTCATACCTTTTGTTTTACTAGTTATAGCTGAAACGTCTTCATAATTCTGTTTATTGTACGAAATTAGATCTCGAATTATTTGAGTAAATTCGATGGCTAATTAATAAGTCCATTTCGTGGTGTTATTCGTTGATCTATTATTTTCATTTATCGGTTAATTTTCTGCACGTAATGTAGTGATCTTGTGTTAAATTATCAGTTAAACGAGTTTACTTTTATTGGATGTAGTGATATATACTGACGCAAGTTAGTACAGTATCTGTATTCGTTTGAGTTTCGGCTGTTTTACATTAGTGCGACAATGATGCGTTTCCATCATCTTGCCCAGATTGGACGGGGGGAGGCGATGGTTTGAATGTGTGGTTAAAGCCTTCACTTGTCACGTACGATTGGTACGATTTGAGTAGCCAATCGTGATATTGCTGGAATTTTGCTAAACACGACGTAAAGCCTTCCTCACTTATCCACCAGCTTAGGGAGTCGACTAGCTCACTTCAGTATGAACAGATAGAAAATAAGATTGTTGTTTTGTCTCAATGACAGCCATTATTGACCGTTTTTAGTGTCATGTCTTCAGTAAAAGTACAATACTCTCTGCTCACAGAGGTGATCTGTTACGTTTAAAGTAGGTCATGACATTCTGGTTAAACAGAGATATTTATTAATGGTGTGGGAGTAAGTGTATAGGACACAGTAACTATAATTTAACAGTACACGGTGTATCAACGGTGTCGGCGTCGTTGTCATTGTGGTGTCATATTGAATCGTCAATAATCTTTATCAGAAAAATAATCATCATTTGTTTGTAATCTTGTTTTTAATCGTTATTTTCTTTATCGCTTTACAGATTAAGATGAAAATGCAGCAGACATTTCGGGTGATCCTATTACGTGTAGAAATCGTAGTAGTGTTGATGTTGTTGTTATTACATATATTACCATTATTATTATTATTATCACCCTCTAGAGATTTAGGTAAAACATGCTGCAGATATGATTCGGGTGATCCTCGCCTTTGCCCTGTCAACAGCGGGACTTCTCCGAGGCCGCAAACGGAACTTTTCCCAGTGGGCAATTGCGAGTCGAACCCACAGAGAACCTTCTGGAGAATTCAAAGACTCCCCTCTCACATTGCAGCCTTATAATTATTAGTATTATTATGATTACAGTTGACGGTACCTGGAGACCATGGGGAATGTGGTTACCATGTTCCGAGGCATGCGGTGGAGGCATTCGAAAGCGGGAACGGATGTGCAATCCTCCTATCAATTACGGATTGGACTGTGAAGGCGAGGACTTCGAAGAAGAAGAGTGTAACAGGGTGCCTTGTCCACGTAAGTGCCGCACTGATCATGACTGTCCTCTCGAGTTCTCTCATGCTCGCATCCACACTGGCGCCAACGTTTCCTTTCACGTCTTCCATCGATCACTGGATTGTCTGGTACAGACTCGAGTATTTACAGACCGCCACCACATATTGCTGAGTGCGGCGTAAAACTAAACTCACTTACTCCCAGTATTTCTTCAGGTGACAAAACATATTGACATTATCGTCGAAATTGACAAATGTAAAGTCGCGATCGGTTTTCTTAACGTCATTCGAACATCGAACGTCAAGCAGGTTTCAGACTAGCCCAGTGGCTATCTGCTGTCCTTGCAGGGAGGGAATGCCCCGGGACTCAACTTCCCGCCTGCCTACCTGACAGATCAGTAATGATCAGATGATCCGAAATAGACCCAGTTCGACGCCAACGTTTAAATCATTGACGACTAGGAAACCCCTGGGAATGTGCGTGATGTAGGGTTTCGTGTATGAGAATCCATTTCCAATCCCAGTCACCCCTTTGACGTAGATCAGCGTTTAATTTAAACTTCAATGCAAATTTAAGGGTTGAAATAGAAAAAAACGTCATGGATTTTCACGGAATTGTGTCTAAAGGGGCAGCGTTTGATGTGTTCTGGTGTACCTTTGCAGGTAGAGGTTTTTTTTTTTGGTTTTTTTTTGGGGGGGTATTTTTTTGTTCTTTTATGCTTTTTTTGTGTTTGTTTTCTTTTTATTTATTTATTTATTTATTTATTTATTTATTTATTTATTTTATTTATGCCTTTCATCTTCTGTATCTACTTTCAAACCGTAACCTATTCGTGCTGTTACTTCTAGCAATATTTCCCAAGGACAAGATAGCAATCTTACAGATTCTGAATATTTTAATAATATTTTGATAATGTCAAAATGAAGACACTGATTTTACCGTGTAACTGAAATTGCATTTTAAATGAACCGAATCACAGTTGTATTTAATTCAACCCGTTTGTTCTTGAAATCTCTAAATCCCTTAATTTTTAACCCATGTGAGTTTAATAGTTGTCAAAACGTAACGCCAGTGATAACGCGGAATACAGAAAATGTTTTGACCATATTTGGATTTCGAAATGCATCATTGGTTTACCACGGAATATGTTTAGCACATGTCGTTGTGTCATTCTGTGTGCGGAAGTCTGCAGTGACACAGTGTCCGTATAACGGAAATACCATGAGTTTCTCGATTCACACGAGGACAATACGATTCCGTGAAATACTCCTCGCAATGGCGGATGTTCGTCACGTTGCCACGATATCTCCGTTGGTGAAAATTACCATTATTTGGGTATGGGTGATCAGATTCATTAGAAAATTGTGTCTTGCCTTGAAGATCCGGGTGGTAATTGATCTTCACTAACCCATGCATATCGTAAGAGGGAACTAACGGGATCGGGGGATCAGGCTCGCTGTCTTGTTATTGTATTGCGTAGATCAATGCTCATGTTGTTGATCACTGGACTGGCTGACTCGATTACTTATAGACCGTCGCCAAATAGTTGGAATATTGCTGGGTGCGGCGTAAAATTGAACACACTCATTCACTCACATAAGAGACGACTAAGGAGATCGGGTGATCAGGCTGACTGACACTAGTCATCGTGTACCATTTGCGTAGGGGTAAAATGGGCCTTCAGCAACCCATGCTTGCCATAAAAGGCGACTATGCTTGTCGTAAGAGGCGACTAACGGAATCGGGTGGTTAGGCTTGCTGACTTGGTTGACACATGTCATCGGTTCCCAATTGCGCAGATCGATGCTCATGTTGTTGATCACTGGATTGTCTGGTCCAGACTCGATTATTTACAGGCCGCTTCCATATAAACACACTCACTCACGCACGCACCCATTTGCGTGGATCGAAGCTCACGATGTTGATCACTGGATTGTCTAGTTCACACTCGATTATTCAGAGACCGTCATGTAGTTTGAATTTTACTGACTGTATGTAAACAACATCATCAATGACCCAGTATGCTATGGCGCCATAGTTCTCTGTGCTTAGTCGTTTTCCTTTTGCACGCCAGGAACCAGTGATTGTGGGTTCAAATCTCTGCTTCCCACCTACTGCATTCCTAGTCTTGTGGCCTTGTGGTTAAGGCCACATGGGTACAGTGGGTGAAGCCCATTTATGGAGCCCCCGTCTTAATTTTGTCGAAATATTTCGAAAACAATTATGTGAAAATGATCTTCCTCATTCTCCCGTTACAGCTCTGCCTGTCCGGTTTAACGTGTCAAAATGCACGTCAACCAAGTACTACACATGCAAGAGCGGTAAGATGTGCATTCCGATGGAAGAACTATGTGACGATACAGTGCAGTGCCATGATGGCAGCGATGAAAAGAGCGACCCCTGTTATTCGAACAACCGAGAAGGGTCGGTTGGCTATAAACTGGTCAAGGACACAGGTTTGTATATTTATGAGGTTCTGGTATTACTTGTGGAAAAATCTCATTACACACCGAAGTTATTAGTTTGCAGGGGAAATGACTTTCTTCCTCTTCTTGACCCCGGTGACCCGTGTAGGTCCAGGGTAGAATAGGCCCTCAGCAACCCATGCTTGCCATGAAAGGCGACTATGCTTGTCGTTAGAGGCGACTAAGGGGATCGCATGGTCAGGCTCGCTGACCTGGTTGACACATGTCATCGGTTCCCAATTGCGCAGATCGATGCTTATGTTGTTGGTCACGGATTTGTCTGGTCCAGAATCGATTATTTACAGACCGCTGCCATACAGCTGAAATATTGCTGTGTGCGGCGTAAAACTAAACTCACGCACTCAGTTGACCCCGCTAATTGCTATTTAGAGTTGTCTCCCTTAACTGTATGATTGTCTATGTCTTAAATGAGAGTTAGATCACCCTTCAACTCATTCTGGACCTAGTCGCACACTGGACGCCTCAAGCACACCCTTCCTTAATATCTCATATCTCTCTTAATTAACACATTCTCATCGAATCTTCCATCCTCTATGTATACACTCTCTTAGTACTTAAGACCCGAGACCATTATTATAAGTGTCCGTTACAATATACTTACTCGCATCCTAGTGACAACTGTGACCCCAGTCAGCACTCTCTCTCACAAACATCCCACAGTCGAAGTAATCATTAATTACGTACTCACTCGTTCTTTACTTGCTCGCCCGCACAACGTCACACTCGCTCACCAAACTTTCTACCCAGTCACTCCTCACTCCTTTCTAACTCAATCACCCACCCAGACCGCTTTACCTATTCCTTTAACTCCCTCACTTCCCCCCTCACTAACTCATCACTGTCGCTCACTCATCAAACCCCACACAACCCCTACTCTCCACCCCCACAGACACACCATACTCACCCTTAACTCAAACTCCCTTTACCACATCTCACTCACTCTCTCACTCATCACTGTCTCTCATTCACTTACCAAACCCCACTCACATTCACTTGACAACGACCCCTCAGCCCCTCCCCCAAAATACACACGATACACGCTCTTAACTTAAACTCCCTTCACCACATTCACTCACTCACTCACTCACTCACTCATCACTGTCACTCACTCACCAAACCCCTCTGAGACATTTACTCCACATCTATTCACTCCCAGTCTTAGCTAAAACTGACTCACTGACCCACCCTCTCACTCACTCGTCCACTCTCTCCCTCACTCACTCACCTACCTACCCACCCACTCTCACTCACTCGCTCACCCGTCCACCCTCTCCCTCACTCACCCACCCACTTGCTTATTCGCTCGCCCATCCGCCCTCTCACTCATCCACTCTCTCCCTCACTCGTTCACCCACCCACACTCTCACTCGCTCGCCCATCCGCCCTCTCACCCACCCACACTCTCACTCGCTCGCCCATCCTCCCTCTCGCTCACTTACCCACTCATCCACTCACTCACCCACTGACACTTAACTTGCTCCTGCTGCTCTGAACAAGCCAAACCTCAACTTTTCCCGACAAGGAGATATCAATGATTGAAAGATTACACTCAATTTATAAAGACACGATCAACATTATTCCAGTTTTCGCACAAAATGTTTATGGTTTTCCTTAGTTGTTTGACATTTGATTTATTGCTGTGTTTGAATTTGTGGGGAATTTTATAGCTCGACTATCAGCCAGACCGAATTTAATACCATGACATGGGGAATCTTGCTAAGAACTTAAACCGTTTGAAAACAGATTTTTTCCACTTTAAGGAGAGTTTCAAAGTTTTCATTATTTTTCGTAATTGTGTCAAGAACAGGGGAAGTGTTCAAATATTGATCCTTACAAGCCTGTGGCGTCTTTCTGCGCATGTGAATCCCCGTGGTATATTGAACACTGGTGATAAGACAGGTCGATGTGTTCCGGAAGACATTAAGAAGTGCCGGGGGACATGCTGTATGACGTCCATGGCTGCAACAGCGATCTGACCTTTTATTATTCGTCTATAGTTTAATTATTCAGAAATTACAAATGCTCCATATTTTGCTACAGGTACTTCGCACAGTGGATCTCTCTCCGTCATCGTTGGTCTGGTTGTCATGGCGATTATGATGCACATCATTGGACACTGTTGATGAGTGAAATGGACATCGCGTCGTCAATGGCAGACGGATGAAATATACATCAAATCAAATGATCGGAAGGCGGCATTTTTATTCTGAACTATTCTTTGCATAAAAAAATTGAACTTCTGTATTACGTCGACAAGAAGGAGAAAGTCGAGACACAGACTTGTGTGACAAACATGGTTATTCATTATGACGATAAGATGACGTCAGATGACGTCATGATGACGTGAAGTGCCCATGGAGACGATGTCGAAGACACCGGGATGCAACACATAGATACATACAACTATTTATGAGAAAATGAAATCAAATAATGTGATTATTGACATGATCACGGTTTGGGGGAGAAGCGTTTTCCGAAAGGGATGCGTCACGTGACTGAAAACGCGCTAAAACATTACAAGCGTCACTTCAGTGAAATTTGCATTTCTGCAGATGATGGCACCACAACACGTGGCTGTGTACACGTGCATATGCCGATATGAAATGTCAACTCCTACAACCCCTTCAACATGCGCACGCTTGTGTGTGTCCTGAAATAGACAACGGCTGGTGTGAAATCCACTCCTGTACATTTCAGCCTGACAATCTATGTCGATCCGGTGTGTACTTAACCCGTCTTCTCACTCAAACCCACAACGTACTAATATGTTGTTTACAACAAAACAGGACATTTTGTATACTTAATCAAAATACCCATTAGTCCATACTTCATGGGGGTGGGGGATGGGAATTTGAAACGACGTCCTGCACGTCAGGACACGCTATAAAGAACGTCCATTATGTGAAATGGGTTACCCGCGGGGGGTGAAAAACGAAAACAAGGGGAAAGCAAAATCTATAGGCTTTTCAAATTATGAAATAAAAAAAGATCGCCGATTATGGACCTTTTTGATTAAAAGTATCTTAAACCCACAAGCACATTTGTAGATTAGTCACAAACCTTATGATGAATGCCTCATCCAGGTCTACCAGTTAATCAAAATGTAAGATGATGTTCAGCTAATGGTAAATTTTTACTTTCTCAAATCAAATCAGCATTATAGTAGGCGTACCGAAAACGTTTTAGATTTATATAACAGTGATAGGTATGTTACCATGACAACAGAGAACTCGAGTTAGTTCGAGTGAACGATGTTAGAGTCTTCATCAGCTGAAATTACAATCATTCATACAGTTTCTTTAATCCTGTAGAATTCGTAAAGACAGCTGTTGTCATTGGTCCTATGCAAATTAAATATACTATAGTGTAAATCACTTCTGCAGATCTGACAGTGGCTACCGTCTGCTACAATGGGTAATTTTCTTTTGCGTTGTACGAGTGAAATTCTCATTTTATTTGGACATTTATCACATTGTCACTGGGTAATGCAGATTACAGACATATGTCTCGATGCACAAAGCGTTAGCAACTTTACGGCCTGTCTTAAATCTATAGTTTGTGATATGTTTGTGAATATCGTAGTTCTACGAACGCTCTGTGAATTGTGGTTCCGATCCTCAAAGCATTCTTTACGCTAAGAATTCCATAGGATTAAAATACGCTACAGAGTTACGACAGGTCGTAAACTTACCAACGTTTTGTGCCCCGGGACACTGGACCCTGTTCATACTTGATCGTTATTGTAACAAGTTGTTTTCAACATGTTACCGAAACGCACAGTTACACGCGAATCGTCCTACAAATCAGTTGATGTTTTAGAATTTTATGTTGGAGTATCTCTATTTGAGAAGTGCTAATGTCTTGACACATTACAGGTCCGAAAAGGACAAATTAATGTTGTTCATTGATATTTTGTGGTTAGAAGTCTCTTGTTTCACTTATCGATAGTACGTATTCCGAAAGGTGGTAGCACCTTCGTGATGAATGTCCGTCGAATCTATCTGGTAATGATTTCAAAGAAATATCACAAGTCAATGAATTCAGATGACGACAACATGGAGCATCGATCATGAATTGTTCTGACACTGGATATTAAATAAACCATGGTCCTCCGTACATACAGTTTCTGCGCATGTTAACAGTTATCGTTATCTGCGCATGTCACTACATCACGTGACCGTTTGATGTGTGAAAGGGATGCTGTCGTTAATAAGGATATCTGGTTAATGAAAACCGTTTGCTTATTTATTTCTATGTTTTCGTCTTGAAATTAATTGTTTTAGTGAGGAGGAAACTTGTTAAAATCATCCCTTTGCTCGGCACGCGGCCATGTTGTCATTGTTATTGTTGATAGGGTCGAGTCACAACTGAACGGTGCTTGTTTATGATGTCAAAACATATTTTCCTTCATGCCTCGAGGCTTGTCCTATCTTGTGTATATACTTCATCTCTTGTCTGTTTGTATATTTGCCTATTTGTACATTGTTGTTACTGGAAATGCTGTTACGCATCCACTTGCCTTTCACAATTTCTCTGTATCATAGCAACTGTTTCGCGAAGTCTCGTCCAAGTCTCGTTACCTGCGAGATTTAATCCATTCGCCACCACTCGCGTCTTCCCGGAATCGCTCGACGTGTTCCGGGCGGACACGAATGGACACGATCGCCAGACAATCTGGATACTCGTTTTCTTTCTACGCAAAACTATGCGTTTCAATACCCATTTTCTTTTGCTTGGATTTGATAAAGTTATTTTGTTTTGTAACTGCTGCTTATTTCTCTCTTATATGTTTACTTTGATGAAGACATTTATGAGGCGTATATTAGCACCGAAATGAAATATTGAGCTCTTACAATCAACTTCGAATGTAACGAACAGAGGGATTAAGTTTCGCCATCCTGACCTCTGGCGCTGCATAGAGGGGCTGGACAAGCCATGGTGGGGCGGAACCCAAAGGTAGCTAAAACGTCGCTACCATTTCTGATATGTGAATTTGTCAGACCAAACACCAAGATTCGTTTCTTTACATAAGGAAATGTCTGAATATTATTGCTACCCCTTCCCTTCCAACCCCCTTGCCCGTAGTACTACCACTGAAAATATTTAGTAGTATGACGCTACAATGTCACTGATTCAATATCTTCGGAGCTGACTGTTAAATATACACCACCGATTTTGTATTTGTTTATACACTCGTGCGTGTTTCATCAATTACAAGTATTATGTTGTACATTCCCTTGCTTCTTACGTTCATCCTCGCTACACAGGGGCATGTTTTATGAAGTACCACGTATAACCCTTGGACGCAAAGTTGGCAAGCGTAATTCCCCTGTATGGCGAGGATGTCTTGTTTCATGTTTCGCTGTTTCATTTTCCGACACATAAAGCAAACGTCACTCCTGACTCAGCCGTGCGTCACAAAAGCAATAAAAGCGCTACTGTTAATTTCAGCAAGTAATCGTTGATTTCGATACACAATTTAAAGAAGCAAATGTTTGCAACCAATAACTTATCCCCTATAATACTGCCTCATTATTCATCACAAAACGTCAAAACATTCTTATTTAACTGTTTGTCTTTTTTCTCTCAGTACTGTGAACTGAATGCAACTTGTGGTGTATGTTTCAAAGGTATTTTATAGCGTATGACTCGACCAATTCCAGAGTGTCTGTCGCACCAAGAATGTATCTTAAATTATTTGTTAAAATTATTTTTAAAGAAAACATAAAGTATTGGAAATCAAAAAGTGCCACAAAAATGATTAAATAGAGTGTTGAACACTTTTAGAAATATAAAGTTTATAGAAAACATTTTGTACGTTTTCAAAGTTTCTTTGACTTAATTGTGTGTGATATATTTACGGGTGTATTACTTTCATTTTCATTTGGCATCCAATGAGTCTGATATTTGTACATGAACTATTTTCGCAATGTTAGAGTTTTTATAACGAATGTGATGTACCACGATGCGAAATGCCTCTACTTTCATGTATTATAGCTAATGGCATATCTCAGCTTCGTGTTGGTTATCTTAAATAAACATATTTGAAATATTCCACGGGTTTAGTATTGAACTGTATCAATGCCTAAGATAACGAGTCTCTGTGGTCGATTGCTTGCGAGAAATCTGTTTGTTCTAAAGACTTTCACTTCGCCTACAAACTGGGAATGCCCGAAGACATTTTCGTGTGATGTTTGAATGTTGGGATGGGTCAGATGATAGTGGCACTAAGTCACATTTAGAGGTCAAAACACTGCTGCTGCTGCTACTACTACTGCTACTACTACTACTGCTACTACTACTACTTATACTACCACTACTACTACTACTACCATGGGGCGGTGGCATAGCCTTGTGGCGGCAGCGTTCGTCGCACGTCACGATGGAGTTCCGGTTCAATTCCCCACATGGGTACGATGTGTGAAGCCCTTTTCTAGTTGCCTTCATGTTGCTTGAATATTAATACTACTATCACAGCTGATCCGTAAAGGTCAAGTTTACTAGTGATCTTCAGTAACACATGCTTGTCGTAAGGGGATCGGGCGGTCAGACTCGCTCACTCACTCACTCACTACAGCTTGTACTTTCTGCTTACCTACTACTACTACTACTACTACTACTACTACTACTACTACTACTACTACTGACCCGTGAAGGTCAGAATACGTAGAATAGTGCTTGTCCTAAGAGGCGACTAACGGGATCGGGTGGTCAGGCTTGCTGACTTGGTTGGCACATGTCATCGGTTCACAATTGCGCAGATCGATGCTCATGTTGTTGATCACTAGATTGTTTGGTCCAGACTCGATTATTTACAGACCGCCGCCATATGGCTGTAATATTGCTGAGTGTGGCGTAAAAGGAAACTCACTCACTCACTCAATTCAACTGCTGCAGCTACTATATTGCCGCTACTTACAAATGAACCTACAACTCTCTACTGTCTACCACTACTACGTGCTACTGAAACTACTACTACCTACTAAGATACTGTTTAGTTACTAGACCCGTGAAGGTCCTGGGGTAGAATAGGCCTTCAGCAACCCATGCTTGTCACAAAATATAGCTGGAATATTGCTGAGTGCGGCGTAAAACTAAACTCACACACTCACTTTAGTTACTACTACTTATTAGTGATCAACAGCATGATCATCGATCTGCGCAACTGAAGAACGATTGTTATGTGACAACCAAGTCAGAAAACTTGCCCGTCTGATCTCATTAGTCGTGACTTATGACAAGCATGGTTTTGCTGATGGCCAATTCTAACCCGGATCGTCACGGGTCTTGTCAAAATGGGATTGGATGACCTGGGTCATGAATTTGCTGAACGTCGCTGTTTCATAACCTGTACAAATCAATGTTTGTTATGACAATCACTGACTTGTCTGGTCCAGATTGTATTATTTACAGGTCACCACCCTGTAACTGTAAAACTGCGATTCGGTGATACACCGCTAACACACAATTTTAATAAAAATACAAACTTGAGTGACACAACGTTAAACGCAAGATTATTTTACTTGCGCTTCGTTTACTCAATGTATTTCAACTAAAGATTACACGAAACTAAATGTTTCCAAACTGACTTCAATAGTAACCTTATAGTGCTTCACAATAGGTAACAAGAGCAGTTACCTGTACATCTGTGCATAGTTTGGCCTTACAGAAGCCATACAAATATAAATTATGACCGTCTCAGTCAGCCAGTGTTCCGAATACCGGAAGTTAAACAGACCAACCCCAGTTCCGCACAAAATGTCGACCGCTTGAAAATGCCTGTGAAAAGTCATGTGAAAATCATGTGAGAAAATACAGCACTGAATATTTAAAAAAACATTGGCACTTTCGATTACTGCATGGATGTATATTTAAAAACACACAATATACATTAATCCAATCACAGCTGTCAGATGCTTTAGTCTGTACTGAAGTCTCAGGACGGAAAGTGCTTGTTAAATTACAGATTCTGTAATTCTCATTCTAATCTCACAAGGCCTCAACACCTCTGTATATATCTACGACTGAGTATGATTTTACACTCCTATTAGCAATATTCATACAAACATTACAGCTATACCTCAACAAGGGACACAAAGAACAACTTTGACACATTGTAACCATGTGGGGAATCGAAACCGACTTTTTAGCATGCTCAGCGAACGCTTTGATCACTGGGCTACCCCGTCGTCCTCAAGGATGAGTAGCGCCATTCACTACAAATCGAGCGCTTGTGTGTCGCTGATAAATAATCATGTCTGGGACTTGCAAATCAGTGACGGATAAACGCAATGTCCCACGCATGTGGTTGCGTCTGTGTACAATCAAGACTGGCCTCCCCCGATTACGATCCAATTATGTTTGACATACAAACATAGAAAGACATACCAGTATGCATACAATACAACTCACGTAAGTCTATACTTTTCAAAAAAAAGTAGGGGATCTTTATTTTTTTTATTATTATTTACGATTAAAAATATTCAGGAGATTTATGGGAGTCAACCAATGTAGATATGATATCACTGAATGTTTTAAGAGTGCATCACCATTTGCGCTTCCTTCCAACCATAGTTCTTTCAAATGTAGTTGCTTTTGAAACATGATTGTTGTAAGGCATGTAAGTTGCATGTATACGATTTTCATTTTAAAACAAACGACTGGAAACAGCCACTAACATATGTGTGATGCAAGATGAGTGTCAAAATTAATGTTCTAAGTGATTTCTCGACCTTCTTGAAAAATCATCAAAATCAAGAATGGGACCCATTGTATGTGTAGGGGGCTACTACGTTGTGCATGTGGATATCATGCGTTGTGTTTAGGTGTTGTTACGATTAAGAATTTTTCATGACAAACGATGTAAGAAATCCCCTGTGAACCAGCAAAACAGAACAAAGACATGTAAAAAACATTCAAATATTGTATTATTAGATCTATGCAAGAGAACAAGTTATACATGGTCAAAAGTCAATTTCACAATACTGATTTCAAATACAATACAAGTGAGACAAAATCTAAGGCAAGGGGTCACAAAATATAATCGAGCAAACTCACCAAAGTTTTAGTGTGAGAGATAAACAGTCACGCAGAATGTAACAAAGCGAGCGGTCTGACAGCGGTTAATGTAGATCAAACGTGGGCAGATTTATGATACTAGTCCAGTGATGTGAATGTGTATCAGTCCAACATTGCAACTACACTTCATATGTATTCTCAGTCATTTCCCGAAAGCACATACCACCATCGCCAACACTGCTTAGAAATCTTCAGCACTCTAGCAGCCACCCGGAAGTACAAATAGAAAATCAAGGGCAGGTAATTCCCGGACAGCCTGCTACCAAAATCTTAAAAATGCCGACCATCTATTATACGAAATGTGATCCATCATAATTATTATTCAAAACACTAAACGTTGTGACCCAATAATAATGATTACTTAATTAATAACAAAAATATACAGAAAATACATACACACTCGTAACAGGGTGTTTATAGAGGGAAATGGGGGTGCGTTCATAAGATGTCTGTCCTTGAAATGTTTGTTAACGTTTACACTTCCTGTCCTCATTGAAAATTCATTATCCCCTACTATTTTTGAAGAGCATATTTGACCCATCGTATTCTTCCGAGATAATTTAAACACTGTTTTTTTTCCCTGTAACATAAACAAACGTCAAAGAATAAGAAGTAAGAATATAAACATTCTGAATAAAAATGTAGATACGATATGATAACAATCACCACAATGCAACAGTCAAGGATCATGAAAATGTTTGGGCGCAACGTTGTTGTATGTACTGTCGTAATGCAGGATAATTGCTTCCGTGAGCAGCGTGAATTAAGTGAATGATATTCGAATGAATGATTGTAGGACTGTTCACTGACTCACTGACATGATTCAATCAAAAATATATTAACGACCGTGCCGCAATTAACGCAGGAAGAAAGACAGAGGGCATTAGACTGATGCAAATAGGAGCCTGTTGGCACATGTTGTTACAACCTTGGGCTGCGCTCGTATTACAATCACCAGACTCCTACAACGTTATAGGACCGGTCCAGAAGATTGTTTCATCTCAGAAATCGTTTCCTTCCTGTGACGTCATCAGCAGCAACTGCTCTTGGACATTGTGTCAGCCAACAGACCACAACGGCATGGTATTCGTGCTCACAGACCCTTTTGAGGCGTCAACATCAACGTCAACATCTGCAGTGGGCTCGCACCGTTCGACACAGGGAGAACAGGCATTTGCAAAGGGTCATGTTTTCTGACGAGAGCAACTTCCTCTTATTCCATAATGATGGCATGGCTCGAGTCTGTTGAAGACGAGGCGTACGTTATCATCGTAACCGCGTCCACGAGGTGGTTCTATGTGGTGGAGACGGTGTCATGGTTTGGGATGGGATGTATGGTGATGTGAAGACAGATCTCACTGTGGTGAATGGTACTTCGACCCCTCGGGTATACATCGACCAGACACTGTGCCCTGTGCCCCTTGTCCTTTCCTTTTTGCAACATCACCCAAACCACATGATATTTCAACAGCACAACGCCCCTCCGTATACAACTTGTGTTACCACGAATTTCCTCCAAAGAGATAACGCCAACTTGTTGCCTTGACTTGCTCGGTCGCCTGACATGTCACCCACTGAACATCTCAGGAACCATTTGGGTCAAGACCTGACCTTCCCGGAGACCAACAGCAGCTTGCTAAGGTTCTCCAAGAGGAGTGGAGGAGGTTACCCGGGCATGCTATCCGGCATTTGGTCTACTGAGTAGAACTCGTTGCCGCATGTATTGATGCACAAGGTGGACATACCAGATACTGATTGCTCTGATAAAATTCACAGAATCATTATGTGTCTATACATTGTGACCTGATCGAATACTGGACAGATGACACCATTCTTTCAAGACTTTTTTCCACGTTTGCTATCACCGATAAATGGATGAATCTCTGAAAATTATAGTGAATATTCATCGGTTTGTCAAATGCTAAAGTCTTGTCAAACATCACGTGTTTTTATGGCATAGTCAAAATATTCTAGGCATCGTTTCTTACAAAGACTACGAGAAGCATGTGTTGCTGCAGACCAGTACTAGCCCGGATGTTCACGGAGAGAGACAAATGGGTTGCTTTAGAACACTTCTTGGGGAGACAAGTTCAAGGGAGACAAGTGTAACGATGTAGCCAGAGTTGGTAGTGCCAACGACCACCGGATTTCCCAAATGGCGTCACAACAGAAGAACCAGATTCGCTAAGGAGTGTGAGGACACTGACCGGAAACGCAAATAAAATTTGAAAAAAAAAACAAATAAAATAAATACACCAAAAACAATATGGTTTCACGGTGTTTATTATACAACGTGTGATGACATAAAAATGTAGAAATACACGCGCAATAGCTCCGAGCCTTTTTCCAAATCCGACCTAGTTCTCGGACAAAAATACAAAGTCACACACAAGAAATTACATCACAAATTTCAAAGCATCTAAATAAACATCCTACAGTCAGCAATACCCACCAAAACCATCATATCAAAGCCTTGATTCTAACTTACAACAACCAAGTGAACAAAGTCCCAATCACCCAACTGTCTGCAAAGCTCACCCATGGTGAAATGCACATCAGCTTATCACGTACCCCTCCACCAAGGCCAAGGGAACACTGAAGACTGTGCCACAGATAATTTTCCTCCGTGCAGCTAAATTCCCGCGTGCGTCCACCAGCCAATCAGTGCGAGCGACATTGTGTGTGCATTTAATACTGCATAGGTGGCTATAGTCTATTTCAAGAAACCGTCGTTATGCAAGCATGAGTTGCTGAGACCAGTATAACCCGAATCTTCACGAGAAGACACGTGATCCTTACAGAAGATCTTCATGGGTCATGATCCGGATGACCAATGGCGAGCAACGGATTGCAAATGAAGCACCGTGAACCTTTCTTCACTTTAACAAATAAAGATATCACCACAAAGTCTTTATTCGTTTTTTTTTGCCCTGTAGCAAATCCATGTACAAGCTTAAGTACACGCTTTGTCAGAAGCAATCAGTCTTCGACGTCTGTGGGGATAAATATCACAATGTGTACATTATATTTCAAGAAATTTCATTAATATCAAATACACAAAGACAATGTTTCCCAAAAATTGTATTATAGTGATTGATGTAGAGGCAAACACCGATTTGGCGAACTGCTGTCATGTCGAAGTTAAAGCATCAACGCTATGTATTGCTATGTCGGAACCAATTTGTTGTTGCAAACTCGGATAAATGGAAATCGAAGTACATGCATAGCTTTTTTCATGTTCGACTCAAGGGTATCTGTGCATGTAGGTATTTATGATTTATGTGCAATATTAAACAAGCGAAAGAGAAGAAGCTCCTATCTGCCAAGACACAGAATACAATTACAAAATACGTTTTAGAAACAGTCCATAATTTATGTACAAGGGTGCCTTTAAAGGGAGATCACCCATTTTGTGGCCGGAGTGGCGGGGAGATTTTTTTGGGGTCATCAATCTTGTACAAATTCACCCATAAATATTTACAGAAAAAAAAGAAAAAAAAGTGACTTGGTTGAAATGTTGAAAACGTGAATCGAAGTTGGTGAAGCCATGTTTCATTAGTCATTTGACCATACGCATTGGAGGCCGAATATTTGACATTCTGTTGGCCCCGTATATCAAAACTAAATAATCAAGTCACCAAAAAGGCTGAAAAAGTCTTTCCGTGAAGACCACAATGTTCTGTCGTCACATCTATCCCCGTCAATCTAACGATAAGCTCTGTTAACTTGTCACTTGTTACAAACAGTTGTTGCAGTGATAAAAACATTGATGAGATCCCTATAGAAATTAGCCTTGACATTATTCCGGTTGCATGGTTCAGCTGTTAACTATGGTAACGTTCTCTTCCGACTCTGAAGGAAAGTCACGAGCCTCATACAATCAATGAGAACCAGTCCTACAAAGGGAAGTGCGGTAAGGACGATCCCCATCTTCCCGATGGTTTGGGCAGCTGGGCGCTCATCTTTCGCCGACGTTTTCTTGCGTCTGGTCGAGGAGAGGCTGTGTTTTTCCAAAATTAATTCCCTGATAATTTGTGACATTTCATCGCTTGAAGGCGCGGCAGATAAAAAGCAAACACACCTCGCGATCGTGGAGTTGGTCGCGTTGGCACAGTCTCCTGAAACATGAATAGAACAAACGAAGTTAGCTGCTGAAGAAACAGGTACGTATTTGGTTTCTTGTTTTACGCCGCACTCATACACTTTTTGCCAGAGGGGCGGCTGTGACTAATCCTTCCGTTGACACCGTCAACATCGATCAACTCAACTGGCATATGATTTCTTGGCCAGTGACCCTGACAACAAATTGCGTGGACTCGTCGTCGATTGTTTTGAAAGGGAAGTAACTCTGAAACATCACAGGTACATATAGCGATGCCTAACGCGTGCAGTTGTGAATAAAGGCGGAATCGGTAGTTAGCATTTTATGGTCATTCTATTTTAGCACAGTGGAGTCTGCGAATTGTTGTATTAACCGCAAGAGCGGGCAAAAATTAGGTTCTGTCAAGTCGAAGGATAATTTTTCCTATCATATGAATGGGTTTTTCTTGGTCATAAATCACTGTTTAAATAGTATCATGGTCATTCGATGGATGTATCCATAATGTAGTCCTGACGAATACATATTGGCGGGATTGTAGAATGTCAGAATGAGACGAAGGGAAGAACGCCGAGGACAGTATCTCAGTAAAGAGGCTCTAACAATGATTTCAGATCAGTACATTGATGAATGTCAGAATGAGACGAAGGGAAAAACGCTGAGGGACAGTATCTCAGTAAAAAGTCTCTAATACTGATTTCAGACCAGTCCAGAAGTACCTGACAATGACGTTGACGCACTGGGATGTATCGCCGTCAACAATGACGTCGCTTCCCCTGACTCCGAAAACGCGCTATCTGTCATTGAAGGTATTATGGTTACATCAGTTTCTGTTGAATCTGGTGGACGTGTCCCTCCATCTGAAGTCATCATGTCATCTGAGGGAGCAGTTCCATCTGATTTTGTCACCAATCCACTTAACATTGCCGCTATTTCTTCTGATGATGTCGCTATAAAATCTGTTGGTGTTACTATTCCATCAACTGATGTTGCCAGTCCATCGGATGATGTAGCTATTCCATCTGATGATGTAGCCAGTCTATATGTTGATGTTGCCATTCCATCTGGTGATGTTGCCATTCCATCTGATGATGTAGCCATTCCCTCTGATGATGTTGCCGGTCCATCTGATGATGTTGTCAGTACATCTGACGTTGATGCAACTATTACCGTTGTTCCACTCAAACTCCTTGTAGATCCACCAAACAAAGTGGTTCCTGTTCCAACAGACCATGTCGTTATATCGTCAACGTATGATGTAGGTGACACAGTTGTTTGAAGGCGGCTTTGGCTGCTTTGAAGGTCACGTGCAGATGTGTCTTCTAATTTTGCTGAAACATAAAATAGATTTACTTTCGTCATGCCTCTAATTTTCCTGACAAATAAAACTGAATTTACGTTCTGTATGCCTATAAGGGTCACGAAACATTAAATTGGATTTACATTCGACATGCTTATAATTTTCACGAAACATTAAATTGGATTTACGTTCTATAAGCTCATGACTACTTGATACAACAGTGATTGATTTCTTTTAAAATTGGCCCGTAGGAAAAGGAGAAAAAGACTTAGTTTATTTTCAAGAAGTGCCCAACGCAAGTCTAAATGTGCTACTTTGCTAGCTTGTATTTCAACTACTGTTTAAACGTAAATTTCTCGTTATATCATGTATTAAACCTTAGTGTTCGCAATATTCTCTTACTTTTATAATGTTTTCGTAATTTTGCTGTTTTATTGAAACATCACGTTTACGATTAAATACAACAAAATATTCGAAATTTCGAGTCTTTGAAAGAAATTTGTGAAACAGAGAATATAACTGAAGTCATTGGAAAAACATATTGATCTCGATTTATTTAAAAAAAGAAACAAGCTTGAATTAACAGAAGTGGCGGGAATAACACACACAAATTAAGAGAAAAATAACGGAAATACGAAAATAGGATCAACACGATAACAGAAAACTCGAAACTTCGTTAAAAATGAATGTGTGCTTCTAAATGGTCACCATTAGTCATCTCACACATACCTTCATAACATCGTTTTATATAGACAGTTGACTGAGGATTCGGCTGCAACTGATGAGGTGTCGAAACGTGGGTATAATCATGACCTCCTCTGTATGTTCGACAGACAGTGCCATTGTGTTCAACGGCAACACAAAGTTGATCTTCACTGGCCATTTCCAGGCAAGTCCTCTTGCACATGTCCACATCTTGTCTTGTTCTTGAGTGTACTTCCAAACCGGACACCGCGTTTTCCTTTTGCTCAGTAAACCAGCATCCTGGAGTTGATGATAATTATCACTATGAAACACTGTTAGTCACTTTCATTGGGGAGTAAGCGATAGAATGTGGTTGCGTCATTCAAAAAGTGGAAAAGACAAGAAAATCAAAATTGTTTCAAAAACTATTGACCAATCAGTATATACTAGCTTCATTCACTTCAGCGTGTAAAGTGTTCGGTCGTCACGCCGTGTTAGATACACTCAAGTCGAAAAGAAACGTTACCGTCCTTCCTTTATGAACTACTTTAAAACCAACAAAGATATGTTAGATGGTATTAGTCCACTAGAAAGCTGAACAGCACAGCTTTATGTAAATCGCGAAAGAAAATTCTATGATACATTGATTTTTTTTCAGAAGAACTTAATTGTCTCATTTTCATTCATGCCGAAATAAAGCAATAACAATGATTTAGATGTCTAAAGGCTGAAATATACTTCTGCTTTGACAAAGTTGAACCATTTACAGTGAACATTTTGTAATTACTAAAACACGAAAGAAGTGGTGTAGAGCGTGTAAAATTGTAAAAGAATCATTCATATGAATTCAGTTTTTAAGTATTCCCTGGAGAATACATTAGTAATTAGAAAACATTGCATTAGTGAAAACAAGTACAACATGTCTTTGATAGTGTGAAAAGGTCTTTAGGAGCATATGCAGTTTCCTTTTTTTCCTTTTTCCGTTTCCATGAAGCACTATTTACGCAAAAAACGTAGTAATGTTCAAGCAGAATTTACAATCATTTCTTTAAGGTATAAAGAGAGACTCGAATGCATGATATGATATTCTCAAGTACAGCTGAAGAGATTAAAAGCTGAAGAGAGAGAAACATCCATTATCATGGTGCAGATGGGGGTCGACCTACAATGATGTTGCCGACGCCCTGGGATGCTACCGTGTCATGATTATTAAACTTCGTCAGAGTTATATGCAGTAAGGGGTCACCACAGACAGACCAAGTGAATGTCCACCCATCACACGCCAGTTGAAGATCGGTATCCCGCTCTACAAGTAAGGTTACGTTCCGTTTGGTGTGCACCAGAAAGAACGTCGTCATTGCAGATTAATATTTCCTAGTGTGTGAATGCTCCAAATAAATTGGTTCTTCAGTCGTTTATGCTTGGGGATAATTTAGTCTCGGTTGATGCACGTCATCATATTTCTGATTGATTGATTTCTGGTCATGATGTCAGTCACCGGATTACAGACCACCGTCATATAGCTGGAATATTGCTGAGTAGGATGTTAAACAACAAACAAGGTATGTCGAATCCCAGTTGCGCAGTTGTGCTCGATTATTTACAGCCAGCCAACAAACAATCACACAAACGTATGGCAGAATGGGCAACGTTAATTATCATTCAAGCACTCACCTGTTTCCGTTTCGCATATTGTTGCATATAGCCTGCCACAAACCATGGTCCTGAAATTCCGACTGAGTGTGTACCGGATACAATTCTCAACCCCTTTCCCGTTAGGTTCATCCACTGCCCAGTTTAAAGATGTTTCGAGTGCAGTACCGTCTGTCCATGTGTGCACAAAGTCTTCCCCGTTGTCTGGCTCCAGGTCATAAAGACCAACCCAGACGTCAGAATTCCTGCAAGATAGGTAAGCACCACGGACCTATGAAGATCAGTGTTAGAACTGGTCATCATTAATCCATGATTGTTTAAAGGGGCAGCTAGCGAGATCGGATGTTCATACCTGCTGACTTGGTTGAAGCATGTCATTGTATCCCATTTGCTGTAATGGACACTGCAAACTCTGCTGGACACGTCAAGTGTATTTCAAACACGTGTGTAATGCTATCGCACTAATTGCTTTTTCTATTATAACAGTAACACGCCATATATCTGCGAAATCTGTAGCTTCAGAAGCCAAAAAGTTACGCTCAATGTTTCTTCCATATTACTCTTCAAATGAATACAGTGATTATTCTTATTTAACGTAGTGGGTAAAGCGTTCGATAAGGTTCGAGACGGGTTCAAATTACTACATGAGTACAGTGTCTGAAGACAGTTTCTTGTTGGCCCGCTCTGATATTGCTGAAATATTGCAAAGGCGGCGTAACATTAAACTTAATCACTGACTGAGACCGAGTGAACAATAAACTTACAAGTCTTCGTCCGCTTCCCATATTGTCATAGACAACTTGAACATCTCGCGCTGCCTGTCTGTCTTCAGTTGGAGCATTTGTTGTCCGTGACTCCTGCAAACTGCACGCGTATCATGCCAGGAATGCGAGTTGTTGTACAGTGTGAAGATTCTCCCGCAACTGGCATGTAAAATAAATTCTGAAATAACGAAATACCTCCTATTACATATATGTTGTCCTACAGTCGGATGGCTGACACATGCCATTGTATCCGAACTAAGTAGATCGATACTGTTGATCACTGGATTGATGAGTCCAGCGATCTTATTCTCGAAGCGTACGTAGGCCTAAGAATTCTTAACTTTGATCGTACCCAGTGTGTTAAGAATGGGTTTTAAAAGTTTGTAGAGCTACGAACGTTTCGAGAATAGCTAGCCAGACCTACGTATATTTCGTATACGGTGATATGTGTCAACGATGCCAATCGGAGTTTTGCCTTTATGAAATGGGGTACAATTTTTGCAGGTTTTCATCTACATTGTAAACCAAACGTCACTGTGTTCTGTAATGTGATTGTTTGAAAAACATGATCAAATGGTATTAGATTCCTGGAAACTGCAAGACTATTCACTGCGTATTGACACGTAGAAACGTCGTAAACAGTTGTTTTGTTGTGTCATCAACAGTAGTGACGTCATTCAAATCATATTGTGACGTAAAGTTAGAATGACGTCACAAATGAGCAACTCCAGATGCTACCATGGGAACCAGCTGAAACGGCCAGCTGATGACACTTAACTGCTGTACCCTTACTCGATGTGAACGAGTAAAATCCTTTGGTTTACTGTTTTGTTTACAATGTTGAAAAACATCATGTGTTGGCCAATTTCCGGGTGTTATTGAGTATTTGAAGCACAGGAATATTTCGTTTGAAACCTCCGGCTGCTGAAGCCGGTTCCTGACGCCGGAGGTTTCAAATGAAATATTCCCGTGCTTCAAATACTCAATAACACCCAGAAATTGGCCAACACATGATGTTTTTCTCCTAAGTAAAGGAATCTACATTCCATTGGGTATGTGTCATTATATACGAAGTCAGTGAGGATTTACTGAAAATATTTTCTTCGTCAATACCTTGCTCTGTCGAGTAACACATGGCTAGATGATCGTATGAACTTAAGTTGTGGAGTAGTTGCTGCTTTCATCGTCCGAAAAGTTGAGTAGCCCTCTCCGCTAAAACGACTGGAAAATGTTTCTGCTGGACACGTCAAAAGCGTTCAACCCAGGCACCGTCCAGTTCAACCATTCGCTTCGAACGTATGTGTGAGCTATGCTGAGTGATCAGGCGGAAACGTGTTGCGATATCATTGGTAAAAGGGCCACTTGCCATACGTAGAAACAGTTCATGGCCAACGTCGAGGATGCCATCACATCTCAGGTTGATCCGCCAGGTGCGATCCAACGCTGTTAAGACATGCTGGAAAACGTCCAGTTAAAGGTCGAGTATGTATTTGGTGTGGGACTGAACTTGGTTCCAAATGACATGCAACTGAGGATCCATGGCAGGCTACAAGAACACAATCATCATTTTGTAAGCCAGCCAAAAATTAAGGATCAACCATGAGATCGACGCGAGTCAAGTCCCACCAACCATGCTCACCGTCTCTCGTCTTCCAAGTTTATCTGTCTTTTGGCGATGTGACGTTGACTCAACTCATTCTCCGCTTCGTCGAGTTTCGTTTTTTCACGTGCAATGTGTTCGTCGATCGCGTCCAGTTTTGCCATGTTGTCCACGAGGCACAAGCATACCGGCACATCTTTCTGATCATCGCGACTGACTGTGAGATCTGAGCGTGGACAAAGCAAGATATTTTCTTGTGCGGGAGTACACGCGATTGACGTCTGGAGCCTCTTTCACTCGCATTATCCCTTTACGACTGAGTTCGCATTTTCATAAAGAAGAGCTCTATTGTCTTCTGGTTGCCTTAGGGCAATGTAATAGTCATCGGCAGTCGTCCTTAGCACATCATGACCCTTATTTCCTTGCGAGATTTCGTCCTTAGCATATCATCGCCCATATTTCCTTGTGAGATGTTCTCGTCATCACTGGGCACAACTGGGCTCCATTCTTACCCACATCTTCCATCTCAATATCATGGTAACCACATCCTCCAGCCATGGATGTTCTACTGAAGATATGAAAACCTACGTTCAATGTATGCATGATGTCGCCGACCTACAGACAAAATTAAATACTTTCCGGATATTGAAAGAAAACCTGCGAGTCAAAGCTGTGCCTCATTCGGTGGCCATCACCAACAATCCCAGCACGGTCAATGAGAACATTGTTGGTGCATTTTCCAAACCTGGGCGAAAACGACGTCATCGTCCCCAAGACGGCTCACCTGTCCTCTCAGATCAGGATTCCAATGATACCAAGAGAGAAATCATCAAAAACGAAACCATCAAAATTATTTTTTCATGCATTTTTCATTTACACGGACCTCTGGAGAACTGTGAGCAAACAGGAAAACATGAAATATCAGGGCATTTGCCCAACCCATTGTCCGTTGACACGATTGCGCGTTGGGTATGCTTACGGCCAAGATAATCTCGCCACCATGGCGGATAAACAATGGCAGCATTAGCGAACCGATTTTGCATTCCGCTCAACTTTGAGTTGCAGGGGGGCCACATGCAGCTGGAATATGAACTCACGTTTAACGATTATAGCCATGTGATTTTGACAGAGAATGACAATCCTGGCAGTTACACTATCAACAATATTTTGTTGGAGTTCAGCAAGGTCACAAACCCAGAATTGTCCCGTCAGAGTTGCAACCAATATTCGGACACGTCAGTCACCTTGTATGATCCAGGATTATCGGAAGATCATCATGAACAAAAGCAACACATTGTGGAATATCAATCTGAACGAACATCGCTTCCGGTGGCCCGAAAATGTTGTCTGAGTTGACCAAAGGCGTATGGGTGCACATTACAGTGCCTTACAATCATCACATCTGAAGAAACGAGATCCTGATTCTTGTCGTCTTGTTTAAAGCGTGTCATTTTCTCAACGTGGTCCTTGTGGTTTTATAGGGCGTGGGTAATGTGCGTGCACAACGTTTCTCATGAATGTGATTGCTTACGAGAAATGTCAAAGGTTCAGTTTTAAGCATCGAAGTTCATAAAAACTCTTTTTTTACTCAAAATCGAAATGGGTAAGAATATCAGACTTTTATCCCTACATCCTCTGTATCGTAGGTAAAAATTCTTCAATAGAAGTTTTCTAAGTTCCAGGACAACAAATACCAACTGCGTTTTAATGACCAAACTTGGTTATGTCTAAGTTAACTAATGTGACCCAAGATGCTCTGACCCTTTTCAAGAATTTGTGTGCGGAATGCCAACGCAAGAGAAAGAGGCCAACTATGAAAGGGACTGTTGTTAAGCCTATTGTCAGCAATAACTCCAATTCCAGATGACAAGTTGATCTTATAGACATGCAGTCGATGAGTTGAGGCCATTTGAAGTTCACCATGGTTTATCAAGATCACTAAACGTCTAAATCTGCTGCGGAGGTTGCTTACCATTCATTTCATATTTTCCTTTTGTTTCTCCAGAGTGACAGAGTTTACTGCCCAGGTAATTGCCGACCTGTAGAAAATGTTACCAGATCTTGTAATAGTTCACGGCAAGCCTAGGCGTCTACAAAGTCACGGTTCTGTTGAGAGAGCCATTTGTGATATCAAGGACATGTTGGTACCATGGTTAGGTGACAATACACCTAATTGAACGGTCACACTTATGTTTGTGCAGTTTCAGAAAAACTCAAGTTTCCATAGTGACATTAAGTGCTCTCCCTTTGCAGTACTCATTGGGGAAGATGCAAAGACAGGACTAACTGTATCAAGCCTTCCTCATCAGATCATCCAGAAGCTTCAAAGTGAATATGATCTTCTTGCTGCAGTATGTAATCCCACATACTAGTAAGTAAAGAGACTGACACTTCTACAGACCCAGAAACCGACTTTGCCATACCAAGCGAGTTGCCATCTGATTCTATCATTGAGACTCGACAGGAAGATGTCCATCTTAAGAGAAAGCAAGCAAATGAATCATAAAGGTAGCAGGCATGTGATGACATGAATAAATATTGGTGACACTGTTCAAATTATCCACCTTGACAGAGACAGATCAGATCACAGAAACCTTATTGGAGCTGTGCTGCAATGTAGTGAAAGTGACTGCATACCGTTGTCGTTAATGGGGTGTCCTTCATGGAGAGTATTCCAGCAGTCACCTTGATGTTTATGCCACTGCCCTTCACGGTGTTGATGCCGTTGCCAAGGACAAAAACATTTCACTTCGAGAAGCTCCTGTTTGCTTTGAAAATGTTTCTGTGTCATTTTATGTTATACTACATGTATGGGAAATAAATCTTGTTACGATTGTGTATTTTCTGTATATTTTATTGTTAATAAAGTAATAATTATTACTGGGTCACAATGTTTAGTGTTTTGAATAATAATTATGATGCGTCACATTTCGTATAATAGATGATCTGCATTCATAGGATTCAGGTTGTCCGGAGTTTACCATTCTGCCTCTGCCAACGCTTCATCTCCATAGCCACCGTCGCTCCGCTCACTGTGTTACATTCTGCACGACTGTTTCTCTCTCGCACTAAGACTTTGGTGAGTTTGCTATATTATATTTCGTGACACATTACCTTAGACTCTGTCTCACTTGTATTGTACATTCTTCCAAAAAAGAAACTATACATTGGAAGTTCAGATGGATTTAATGAAAGTGAGCAAATGGTAGGTCAACAAACTGAAGAAAATGTGACAGCAAGGTCATGTAAGCATAATACACAGCAAACAAAACCAACGTTGACGTCAAAGAAACACGTTTGCAGTCACATTGATGCCTGGGGTCAGTGAAAAGTCAATAGCGGGTATGACCACCATGTTCAGTGATGACAGCATGACATCACCTGCCCATAGATGCAATGAGGGTCCGAATCACAACCTGGGGAATGTTCTGCCACTCTTGGTGAAGCGCCAAGGAGAGTGCCTGGAGCGTCTGAGGTGGTGGCTGTTGCTGACGTACACGGCGGTCAAGCTCATCCCAGAGGTGCTCGACTGGGGATAAATCCGGTTAACGTGCAGGCCAGGGTAGAATAGGCACATTGTTTTGCTGCAAAACGTACGTACACACACGTGCGACATGTGGCCGAGCGTTGTCAGGCTGGAACTCACCACCATTGACGTGGATGAATGGGACAACGTGTGGCTGGAAGATCTCGTTCCGGTAATGGACGCCAGTTAAAGCTCCTGCCACGTGAACGAGTGCTGTCCTACCACCATGTTGAACTCTTCCCCACACCATGACACTTTCTCCACCGAAAGGATCAACATGTTGAATGCAGTTTCTGGCGTAACGTTCGTTTCGACGTCGATAAACTCGGGCACGTCCATCAGCTTGTCTCAGCAGGAACCTCTACTCGTCGGTGAATAAGACACGTCTCCATCTTGCCAGAGGCCACCTGACTCTTTGACGACACCACTGAAGACGTTGCTGGATGTGACGTGGCGTAAGGACGTTACGTCGAATAGGCCTCTTGGTGAAAATACCGGCTGCCCGCCGACGATTACGGACAGTCTGATCAGAGATTCTGTGCATACCCGGAAACTGTAAGGCTGTTGACGTTGCTGTAGTGAAGCGATCCTGTAGGTGTCGTAGCCGGATGTACCAATCCTGAGCAGGTTTCGTTACTCTAGGTCGTCCTGACCTTGGTCTGTCACGGACATTGCCGCTGTTGTTGTACCGTCTCCACAGGTTAGTGATGGTTAACCTTGTCACACCCATAGCCCTTGCCACTTGCTGCTGAGTATGCCTTGCTTTTAGACGTCCAATTGCGTTGTTCCGTTGTTGTTCTGTTAGACGTGGCATGTTGATGATTGCACTGAGGATTTCTGAAGTGTGTGAAAGCAGTCGTTGTTCTTCGCTGATTGGCAGCGACATCTTCATGATTGTTCATGAAGATGCATGACGCACGTGCAGTTTGCTATGGCTGTGTTTTGGCTAATCGTAAATCATGACGTGAGGACGTTGCGCTTCGGCATCATTTGGTGTTTGGGCGATGATGTGGTAAAACAGCTAGACAACTTTCAAAAGTTACCTATGCCATAGAAATACTTTCATTTTGTATTTTCACCATATTTATGTATGTATAGTTTCTTTATAGAGTATATTTGAAATCGATATTATGAGGTGGAGTTTGACCTTGCACGGGTTCAGTCTTGTGATCAAACACATTAACGGAAAGACAATGTTTGTGCTGATGCACTTTCCAGGGTATAAATGTATGATGACGTCATGATGCTGTATGTATGTATCGGCATTTGGTCATAGTAATTCTGCAAGAAGTTTCTCATATTACTCATAGTATTACATGCCATGTCATTATGTTATTACTGCTATGATTGAACAGTGAATTTCTATGAAACTATCTTTTCCTCCACGGAGAGTGTTACGAGAGTGTATGTTCCGTGATTTGAGTTGTTATTAATTATTATTTCAGTAGTAATTGGGTAAAAAAGCTTTTGGTGTTAGTTGTTGTGGGTCACATTTCCTACAGAGAGTTATTTAAGCAGCATGCCTTTATGGCAGTACTTTGGAGTTATCTGCTCTTGGCTTTCTATTTGCTGACTACCGGGAGACTGTCCTAGAGCATTCCAAGTTAGTGGCGATGGTTGTATGTGCTCAAACTTTCAGTAAATGACTGTATGTATAAATGCTAGTTTCGGTGTTGTCTGCACAGACACGGACACGGACACGCACATGGATTAGCATCATCAATCTCCGTCAACGCTTGATCTACATAACCGCTGCCTGACCACTCGCTGTGCTACATTCTGCATAGCTGTTTCTTTCTCACACTAAGACTTTGGTGAGTTTGCTATATATTTTGTGACCCATTGCCTTAGATTTTGTCTCATTTGTGTTGTATATGAAATCGGTTTTGTTAAACTGACTAGTGACTTTGTGTAACTTGCCCTCTTTCCTTAATAATACAATATTCGAAAGTTTATAAGTAGACTTGTCTTTGTTCTGTTTTGCTGGTTCACAGGGGATTTCTGAAACCTTTTATAATGGCAACTTTTAACCATCACAAAATGTATATATGTATGTTCGCATGATACCGTATGTTTTCTGCGTTACGTCTAGATGAACCTAAGTGACAAACTGTGAATCTTCTCCATGTAAGGCACAGACTAGCACATTAGTACTTTCCTTAAAATATTCAGTATACACTAGCAATGTATCAGCGAAAACGCTTCTTTCAAAGAAGATTATTAAGCACGGACATAACTTTTTTTTTTTTGTACTGCCACTGACATGGATGTTTTTTTACAATTTACCGTCACACAATGACAGTTTGTTTAAATATGTTTCATGTCTTACATACCGGATACAAAGAATACATACATGTTAAGAAAATATATACGTACAAACCACCAAAGGTCAACAAGAGAATGTGCAATAATATTACGTAAAACATTGCATGTATGATATTGTTATGAAAGTGTATTTTCTGTAAATTATTGATTAAGTAATAGTTACTATTGGGTTACATTGTTTAGACTTTTGAGTGATTGTTGTTATGGGGCACACTTCCTGTCATAAATGCTCAGTACTTTTCGTATTTTAGCAGCAGACTTTAAGCTAGCGCTGGGTGTATGTGTGTGTGTGTGTCACGAAAAGCACTAATAATTAGGGTTGAGAAGCAGCACGACCTAAGTCAGATTTGGGTTGTTATGACATAATAATTTCTCATTAATCATCATGTTTAGATCTACTTTGTGCTGAAAGTTCAAGTTGGTGCATTTATGTTTCATTCATTTAGATTTAATTTAGAAAGACGCTTAGTCCCAGAGTGTACTAGTTTTATTCAATTTGGTGACTGACACTCAGTTTCAGTGTGTTCCAGTTCACATCAGTTTGACATTATTCAATTTGGTGACTGACACTCAGTTGCAAGTGTGTTCCAGTTTCCACCAGTGTGACATAATTCAATTGGAGACTGAAGCTTAGGTCAAGCATGTTCCGGTTTGTATCAGTTTGACATTATTCAGTGTGGACACTGAGGCTCAGTTCCAGAGTGTCCCGGTTTGTATCGGTTTGACATTATTCCATTTGGTATTTTTCTGCTATGGCAGCTACACTTTCCCAAACAGAAATGATGCATTTTCATGGATATTACATGAGAAAATAAATGACAGTTATATTGCTTGTCCTTGAGGATAGAGGGCAGAGGAGACACGCGCTTTACTTGGACTTTGAATTCTGCAGTATACATTTTACAGTAAATGTTTCAAATCAGGAAATGTGTAAATGTCCTGGAATATTTAGGAAATGTGCACATTTTCTGATCACTCAGTAAATGTACACATTTCATAAATATTCCAGGAAATTTACACACTTCCTGATTTGACGCATATACTGTAACATACATATTATATTACATGAAGATTAATTGTTTATTACAGATTCATGCCCAGAATATTTAATGTTTGAATAAATTCGATAGTAATTCCAATATGGAGATGTTGTATCACTCATTATGATGTGCACTGGCTGTACCACAGTCTGTAAACACATGAACAAGCGTCACTAGTCTCCAGAAAGTTTGAGTTAAGTCTCAGAAAAAATACATCGTTATAAAACACAATATGCCTCTCAAATGTTTACAAGAAGCATGTGCAATAGCTGCGTGCATCTTGGTTTGCACCTTTGTCATAATTATTGCGTTAATTCTTGAAATGATTTTATGCATAATGACTTAGGTTGTTTTGCTTCTCAATGCTAGAGAATAGGGTTGTTCTGACACGACAAATATCCCTCACTTAGGTCAGTCTGACAGAAAACGGAAATTCCATGTTCAGTTTTTCCTCCATAATTCGGAACATATGTAATGAAACAACATTACAGTAATACAGGATTCATTTTATCCCACCACGCAAGTCTAACAAAGAAAACAAGGACTTTTTCCCAAGTAGTTTTCACGATACCAGTTCTTCGTCTCTCCTGAAAACCTATGAAATATGACTTAGGTCGTTCTGCTTCTCAACCCTTCAATTAGTCTCGCCACAGTGAGCCAGGTAATCAGCATGGGGTTCCAAATGTTGAGCAGTGAAGTGACTCTCGGACTTAATGAGTTAGAGAACTTAAGGTCGACAAGTAATGTGAATCGTTCAACCGAAAAAAAACCAAACAATTTACTCAGCTTCATTCACATTAACACTGCACGTTTATCTTAAACAATAGAAGAGAATTTTTTAATTTATTTTTTAAGTACCCGTCCCAAAAAAGGGACGATATACATAAACGGGTTAGGGACTTAGCGTATCAGCTAGCATGCTCCATGGCAACCGTAAATAATATATTCATAGCTATAAACCCCACAGAAACACAAAAGAACGCTATTACGTTTATTCTGCTTGAACTTTTTTAGGAGTTGATCTTTTGCGGCCTCTCAAACAGCTTTCACGCTTAATTATTTATGTTTTGAGAATGAGGTGCAACGGAGCATAGATGTCGATATCTTTTCGGACTGTCTCTGTCAACAACAGCAACAAAAAATAGGAATGGATAGTGTATGTGGGTACAGCTAAGGCTATTCTGGTGTGAAACAAACAGTACATAACATGGGGTCGTTGGGGACAGTATCTAAGGAGATCAATGTAGCGGGCATACCCGGATAGGCCACGATTGCTGACACGTGTTGAAATCATATAGTTCTTGATTACTGACACGCATTCCCTCATAACAAGAAGATGGTTGGTGCTTAACACACCAATCAACAACGTTCCAGCCATGTGGAGGTGGTCTGTAAATAATCCAATTTGGATCTGTCAGTTCAGTGATCAATAGCATGAGCATAGTTCAATGGGGATGTGATGACGCTTTAATCACTAGGCACATAATCGAAGGTCATAGTCGGTGAGGATCAGAGATCTGAATCCACAATCCCAGGTTCCTTGTTTAAGCAAGGGAAGTAGCCCAGTGGCTCTGAGTCAACGGTGACCCAGTTCACTTGCAGTCAACAATATTCCATTTACATGGAGGTGGTCTATGAATTGTCGAGTCTGGACCGGACAATCCAGAGATCAAAAGCAGGAGCATCGATCTACGCAATTGGGATACGATGATATGTGTCAACCAAGTCAGCGAGTGTGACCACCCGATTTCGTTAGTCGCCCCTTACAACAAGCATTGGTTGCAGACGATAGATTGTAGATTGTAGATTGGATATTTATATAGCGCACATATCCACGCACTAGTGCATGCTCAAGGCGCTGGTATTTTCCCCTCGATCACCAGATGTCAATCTCAACAGCACATCGTATTTCAGTCTCAACTCCATGGGGAGTATACAACTCTTGCTGCCAATTGGCGCACCGAGTTTATTGTGGCTCTCTCATCCTAACGAGGTACCCAATTGACAGCTGGGTGGACTGGGACACATAGTCACAGCACTTTGTCCAAGTTTACTGCACGTTGCTGTACCTGCAACTAGGTGTATGCACGTGTTCATGTGGCCACCATCTGGTCATATAGCAACGGATTCGTGGGTTCTTTTAAGTGCACAGGGTTGTGTACTGTACTATCCCGGATCGTCAGGGGTAGAGAAAATAGGGGGAATACTTGCGAAGTTAATGATTCAGGTTGATTATTCATGGTGACGGAAGCGCGCTTTTGCTGATCATTCGTGTATGGTGATCTGACATTCAATGGCTAATGTAGCAGTTGAAAACTTCTGTTGCAATAAAGATTTCGTCTATCGATTAATAATTGGACCAAAAAATGTTCCTCTGCGTCTGGTGCCACCACTTATTTTCAACCGGCTACTCATGTAGTTTGTATTGCTAGTTTATCTTTGGTAACGAATGGACGGTATAGAACTGCTACGCTTATAGTTTTGCTTTTCTGAAGTCTTTCATGAATACATGTGTGTCTGTAATGTACTATTTTCGACACATTCTGTGACACTGTGACACTGTACTACTGTACTTACCGATATGTACTATTATCGACATATTCTGTAACACTGTACTACTGTACTTACCGATATGTATCATGGTGACTGGAAACAGAAATGTCCGTGGATTCATCTCTACCTTTCGGGAACTGGGGATAGAAAATATATATGATAGAGGTGTACATGTTTCAATTCTGTTGCTGTTAATTGTTTTCAACGCGACATTTCTCCAGATTTCTCCAAATTATGTCTGCTCCTATGTAGTCGAGTCTTCGCCAACCAATCCAGTGATTAATCATATGAGTGGCCATATAAGGGTTTCAATGTGCAGCGTGGCAGTGTACATATAAGCTTTTCACATGCGTTCCAGTATACACTGTTTCAGCGTGCATGTAGGGGTTTCAGTGTACAGGACTTCGGTGTATAGGATTCCAGTGTACAGGCTTTCAGTGTACATATAGGGGCTTCATTGTACGGGGCTTCAGTGTATATTTAAACGTTGCAATGAATAGTTAAGGGTCTCAGGATACATATATGGGTTTCTGCGTACTCATGGGGGTTTCTGCGTACAAAAAGGGATTTAGGGTATATATAAGGGTTTCATCTTTTATGTAAGGATTTCAGTGTACATAGTGCATGCAAGAGTTGTAAGTACACACATGGGTTTCTTCGTATATATAGGGGCTTCGGTGTGCAGGGTTTCAATGTACAATAGCTCAGTGTACAGGATTTCAGTGTACATACATAAGGCTTTCAGTGTAAAGGGTTTCAGCATACACATAGGGATTTCAGTGTACAGGGTTGTATTCTACAAACAAGGGTTTCACAGACACAGTTCCAGTATACAAGGATTCAGTGCACATACAGAGATTTCAGTGTACAAGGTTTCAGTGCACAGGTTTTTGCGTATACACATAAACATTTCCATGTACATTTAAGGGTCTCAGCATACACATATGGGAATCTGCGTACATACAAGCGTTTCAACGTATGTGTAAGATTGTAAGATGTAAGAGTTTTGCGTACATATAAGGGTTTCAGCATACATGTATGGGTTTCTGCATACATAATAGGGTTTCAGTGTATAGGGTTTCAGCGTACATATTAACATTTAAATGTACTTTTAAAGGTCTCAGCATACGTATGTGTGTTTCAGCGTACACATGCGAGATTTAGAGCATTTATTACGGTTACAGTAGATATGCATTTCAGAGAACATATATCCGTTTCAATATAAGTATAAGGGTTCCAGCATACATATAAGGATATCAGCGTACATATATGTGTTTCAACGTACATGTGCGGGTCTTACCTTACGTATTAACGTTTCAGCGTATATTTAATGACTACAACGTGTGTATAAGCATTTCAGACGATAGATGTTGGTTTCAGCATATCTATGAGGGTTTCAGAGAATATATGTTGGTTTCAGCGTACATAAAAAGGATTTCAGCGTACACATATGAGATTCTCCATACATGTAAGGGTTTGAGCGTACATTGGATATTTATGGGTTTTTCAATGTGAAAAGGTTTCAGTTTATATATAATCCTTTCAATGTATATTCAAGGGTCTGAGCATAAGTATAAGGGGTTTCACCAAACACATAGGGGTTTCACCAAACACATAGGGGTTTCACCAAACACATAGGCGTTTCACCAAACACATAGGGGTTTCACCAAACACATAGGGCTTTCACCAAACACATAGGGGTTTCACCAAACACATAGGGGTTTCACCAAACACATAGGGGTTTCACCAAACACATAGGGCTTTCAACGAATGTATTATAGTTACAGAATATACGAGAACATTCAACAGTGACAACGACCATATGTACGTTATAGAACCTGTCAACGAAGGACAGTGAAAGAACTAGAATATCACAATTCTGTGTACATAAAGGGGTTTCAACATGCACATAGGACTTTGGGCATACATACAAGAGTTTCAGCGGACATTAATGATTTCAGCATACATATATGACTTTCAAAGTACATAATAAGAGTATGAGCTTATTAGGGCTTCATCGTATGCATAATGGCTACAGCGTAGGTATAAGCATTTCAGACGATGAGAGAAGAGATGTTGGTTTCAGTGTACATAAAAGGATCCTATCCTAATCCACGGTGATATACGGTATGAAAACGTTTATTCGCTTGTTTTATTTTTAACCAAAATGTCCACACGAAGTTAATGTGCTGAATGTTTTATTCAGCAACTGTCCCGAGCTCGGAACAGGCTCAGAATGTTAAAATAATGTAGTTTCAAATTCCAGTTTGAGTGCAAATCAGATCAGTATATACAGACTTATGTTCCACTCTGCGCAATGCTCCCTGATAGAAAAAAAGAAGCGGTTAAGTATGTTCAAATCGTACAAAATATATGATGGCAGATGAAGATGCGATGGTGAGATATGGACAAAGCACTCAGCGAAGATACTCACCCAGCACGTGGATGTCCTTCTGTACAGTGGAAGTTTTCTGTTCATTGCCCAATCAGTCTACTACGTACACAGACATATCATTACTGACGTCATTTGTAATGGTAATGTTTACGCTCGAAGGGTTGTGAGTACTGTCTAGTGACAGTCGATACTGAGCAAGCACAACGATGCCATCCACCAGAACTGCTGAATACTAGCACTTGAGAACACTTAGTTTAAACATATTTTATTCACAATGTGAAAAGGATTGGGGACTTCTTTCAGCTTATAAAACCCTTCACCAAAGATATTTACGATCACTTATTACATCACAAGAAATGATTAGAAACAGAGAAGACTGAAGGATAACAGAAGGGAATTCTAGAGAGATCACAACTGAGAACACTTACAGCTTCCTCTGTGGCCGACCAATGTGTTCATGCATATACGTAGTGGCTGCCTGTGAGGTAGAGAGGGAATTTCTGTGTTTGTCTGCGTGTGCAGGTTCAAGATATATGTGTGCCACATCTGAGTATTTTCTGGGATGTTTTTACGAAAATATGCACCAAAATAAAGTGGATTCGTAGGTAAATTTTCACCCCCAAATGTTACCTTCAAGTACCAACAACTGTTCACATTTGCGAACATCACTGTGGCACAAGTTAGTTTCGTGGTTTTAGTGAATAGATTTGTCAACATTATGTCTTAATCGCAGGTACCTCTTGTAACATTTGTACTTAAAACTTTCTGTAAAATGTCTATCCAACTGTCATTGCAAGATATGGATAATTAACACAGAGTTATAGTACATAACGACGTATATTTTCCAAACTGTTCGATGTTTTAAGAAACCAGCCATGATGTAGTTTGACATGTATCAACATATATGTCATTCAAGGAATTGTGCGGTATGTGTTACCTACCTATGTTCCACCAGAAATTTAGTTTTTTATACATTTTCAAATTTGTTGCACTTACCGAGGCTCCACCTATTTTCTCCCAGATGAATAATATCGATATGTAACAATGATTTTGTGTGCAAAGGTCACTAAGTGGCGCTGTCTCACTTACACCATACCAAGGTACTAAAATGGTTGTGTTTTGAGCTTAAGGTAATTTAAAACATGAAAGAAACCATGATATAGCTTCAGACTTTGTATTATCCTTAACATGTTGTGCATGTAGAACAACAGTGAATTTGGATGTTAGGCAACATGAACTCATCTAATCACGATATGCAAGGTACGATGTTGGTATTTGTGAGTAATTCAGAAAATCTGCATTCAGCTTCAGTGACCCACCAACATAGAGCTTAAGATTGGACACCATACACAGAGCTTCTACTCTTCATTGGAATAGACTATATGTGCATCAGCTTGCATGTGCATGTTCATCAATGATATCGATTTCTTTTCAAAGACCAATAATTAAACGAGTGTTAACAATTATTCCCTATGATGGAGAATTCAACAAGCAGAATATGCTTGATCGCAGCCCTCTCATCACAGGGGATACAAAACAGAGGATCTTCACCTTTAAACGAGTATTCATAAGTATAACGCGCATGACCATTGCAACATCGTTGTATGATGACCTCCTCAAATCTGGACTGATAACACAAGTAGGTGTAACCTATTTCATGCTGTCCCACATCTTCTGCATCAGATCACAAATGAAGGATCTAATGTCACCTTTGTAATCAGGACAAGGAATGAGAATTGGTGTCACAGATTTTGTTGAGTGCTCCTTGGCAGCATAATCAGCCATTGTGTTCCCAGAAATGCCAACGTCACTGGGTAACCAACAAAAGACGATGTCGTATTGGCCGGTAGCAAGCTCGTTATATAATTCAATTATTTGGATTAAAAATGTATGCTTGCAAGACAGATTGTTTATAGTCTGAAGGCAAGAAAGAGAATCTGAAAATATGATATATTGCTTATATCTGTGATGGTGTTTAGTATATTTAAACTCTCTTAATATAGCATTTGCTTCTGCTGTGAAAATAGAATTATCGCTTGTTGATCTAGAAGAGATAGTTCTGGATCCAGTGACGGTGACACAAGCCACAGCGTCACCATCCTTCGAAATAAGGAATTTGTAAATAAGGATTTGTATGTATTATATTTACTTTTTAATTACTTATACTTTTGTTTATATTGTAATTCTGATTTTTTAAAATGTCAGTGTTAGGTCAACATTTGGCGTAACCAACTGCCATGGAGGAGAGGAAAGAATACGGGAAGGAGATATATTTTCAATATTTTCTATATTTGCCTACAGCGTGACGATACAATCAAATAAAATGGCTAGAGCTTCTAATGTTCTTATGATGTTTGCATACATAATAATGCGTTATTATCCATTACCGTCGATTTTATACATTTTCCTTTTTTTTTATCCAGGCATTTTAATTATCAATGATTAAAGAGTTAGGGATGAACTATTTTCCGGGTATGTATCATATGTTTACATGATGTGTAATGCATTTGATCATAAATATTGTGTTATTGTGAAATTCATTTATTTTCTATTATGAAAATGTACTCTTAAGTTGATGGAACTGAAGGCAATGTGATCTTAACAAACCTGATCCTTCTCAGTAACCTTGAGTAATACAGTCACTGTCATATTTATCGCTTCTTTCTTCATACACACAGCCACCTACAAAACTGTTGGTTAAACGACAGACACACCTCATCCTGATCAGAGCCAAGGATGGTGGCATCATCTCTACGCAACCGCTGGTCGTGATGGGCGATGATGGTAGCATCTGCCCTCTTAAAGAGTCTTAAAGAGATTCCGGAATTGTCTACACGCTGTCAGAATTATGAATGCTGTTCTATTGGGTTCCAGATCACCCCTGACCCAAACGTGTGTTGTTATAGCAACTTGTACACCAATGTTTTTGACATTTGAGTTAAACCTTGTTTCTGAACGCGAATGGTAACGAATGACATAAAAGATAATGTAGGAATGCTTACTACTCTTTTAACATTTCAGAATGATCTCCCTTTGATGTTTACGCCAATTATCCTAAGAAATTGTGTTGTTGCTTGTGATCCTGACTAGTCGTAAATAAAGTTATAACCACTTCTCACTCATTACTGTGGAATGATATTACCCATTGAGTTAGGTTCACATTAGCAGATATTTGGAGAAATCCTGACACCCACTGTTTGCAAAATATTTTGCATGAGCTTCAACGAGTATTCGGCTTTAGTTGTGGGTCATTTCTGAATGGTATAACAGTATAATGTGAATGAAATTTCCAACGTTTGAAGTATGAATTAGTGGGAAATTGCTTTCTCCTAGCGGTGTGTAACTATAGTCACGTGATTGGCTGTTCCGCCAGGTGGCGCTGATTAAGGGTATATATAGGGTTGGTGAATTTAAATTCGTTCTCTCGCTTGTGCAACAAGACCATGCATCTTCATAATGGACACAAACGCCAAATTGGACACCATCTTGAAACAGCTGAATGCTAATAAAGACGAACTGGAAGAATCCTTTAACACACAAATTGGTGCCTTGAGACATGAGTTCTGTCAAGCTTCTTCTGATTTGAAGAAACTCAAAGCCGAGAAGGATTATACGTGGTCGAGGGAGGGGAATACGATACAATATAATTTCAACAGTGAGACATTAGACTTTCTGCATTAAGTCCTTTTGGCGGTTCAGAATCAGCGATATGAAGAGGCTGAAACAGTTCTGACGTCGGTAATAGAACGTGTACAGAAGAGAAATAAGCACATTAAAATTGCGGATTCTAGTGAAGGAGGCTGGGAAACGGTGAGAAATTATGTTGCGAATGATCTCGCTGATGATTCTGACGATGACAAAAGGATTATTTCTGCTGAGAACAAGGCAGTCAGGAAACTTCGTCTGAAGCGTGCACGTCAATCACCGTACTCTTCATCTAGGTTAGCTCGCCACTCGTCGACGGTCACTCGGGCCGTTTCGTTTGCTGTGCAACCTGTTCCTGCTCTTCAGCCTAGCTAGCCTGTTCATCTTTTTCGTGCAAAAAGTCAAAGGTCAGGTTCATGCTTCGCCTGCGCACTACCGACGAGACTGTCCGTACAACGTCACTACACCACATGTCTCGGGGTCACAGCCGGAGTCTCAACCCCAGGCAACAAGTAGCCAAGATCTGTCAGTTAAGTATTCTCATTGTTTTGATGTTGAGACCAATTTTTACAAACTAACTGACAACTATCATGAGTACGAACAAGGTATAGCAGAAATAATTGTCAAAGGCAGGCTCAAACAGAGTTTGAGTTTTTGGCGTCAAATTGATGCGTCACAATTTGTTATTCATTTGATTGCTTTCGGATACAAAATTCCATTTATATCTACACCTCCTTCTGTGTTTATACCTAATAACAAGTCAGCTATCAAACACGATGTTTTTGTCACGCAGGTCATTGAAGAACTGATGATGAAACAGTTGATCGTGACCTGTCATGAACCACCTACTGTAGTGAATCCATTAACGGTCTCTGTTCAGTCCTCGGGTACAAAACGACTAATCCTTGATTTGTCCAGATTGAATGCATTTATTTTCAAACGAACGGTGAAATATGAAGATTGGAAAAGTGCTCTGTGCTATATTGAAAAAGATGACTGGCTTATAAAATTTGACATCCATTCGGCTTATCACCATATTGACATTTATCCGGCGCATACAGATTATCTTGGTTTTGCGTGGCCAGACAAGTATGGTAAACTATGCTTCTATAAGTTCATGGTTTTATCATTTGGACTCACGTCGGCTCCTTATGTCTTTACGAAAGTGACTAGACAGCTGGTTAAAAAGTGGAGGTCAGATGGGCACAAAATAGTCAAATTTTTGGATGACGGTATTCTGTCTGGATCCTCATCACGGATGACATTTTCAGCAGGTCTGGAAATTAAGAATGATCTCCTCTTATCTGGTTTTGTACCTAAAGTTGAGAAATCTCTATGGGTCCCTTCAAAGAATACGGAATGGTTAGGATTTGGTATTGACACTAGTTCGATGACTATTTATGTCCCAAAAGGCAAGATTGACAAGGTTAAACTTGCGATTGATACTTTGCTTCATTGTATTCATAAGCCAGTCTGTGTAAGGTCGGTTGCATCTGTTGTTGGTCAAATCATTGCCATGAAGTTAGTTGTGGGTCCGGTGTCGCAACTTATGACACGATCGATCAGTATAGACATTCTTAAGGCAAGATCATGGTATAGCAAGATTGTTTTGTCGGATATGGCTATCAATCAGTTGAAATTCTGGCATGAGAACATAGAGAACTATGATTCTAGAACACTTGTACAATCAGCTACTGCTACAACTGTTGTGTATTCAGATGCGAGTGACGTTGGATTTGCAGGGTATATTGTCAACGTAGACTGTGTACCTAGTTGTGGTCACTGGTCAAGTGAAGAGGCTAAGCTCAGTTCAACCTGGAGAGAACTTAAAGCTGCACAACTTGTGTTTGAAAGTTTGATTTCAAAGTTGACTCATCCACGAGTTAAGTGGTTCACTGATAATGAGAATGTTGTTAACATTATAACAAAGGGGAATATGAAGCAATATCTACAGTCCATTGCTCTGAGGATTTTCGATTTGTGCCTGAAGTATTGTGTTGAGTTAGAAGTTCAGTGGATTCCCCATTGTGCTAATCAAATTGCTGATTTTCTTAGTCGGCTGCCTGATTGTGATGGCTGGGGTGTTTCTCAGGATGTTTTTCATAAAGTAGATGCCATTTGGGGACCTCACCATGTGGATAGATTTGCGTCGTACTACAATAAGAAAATGGAGCGTTTCAATTCTAAGTTCAGCAATCCTGGGAGTCAAGCTGTGGACTGTTTCACTGTCAACTGGAAAGGAACTATGAGTTGGATCGTCCCGCCTATTCCAAGAGTTATCAAGCCTTTGAAGGAATGTTGTGCAGCTGGTACTTTAGTGGTTCCAGAATGGCCTTCTGCATGTTTCTGGCCGTTGATATGTACTAAAAACGTGTTCATTTCACAGATCAAAGATTGGATGTACCTTCCAACTGATAAGGACGCGTACACTGCCTCTAGGATACAAGGCGGTTTGTTCGGCGAGAAGGATTTAGATTTTAATATGCTTGCTCTGTTTATTGACTTAATTTACGCTCTATGTGTTTACAGAGGTTTTCCAGCATGTCTACAGAGACGAGTTAAGTGATCTCCCAGAAAATGTTAGAGCATTGGCTGATGACATCCCATGGGTGTTGTCTGGAGCTAGAGCCGATTCGACAAACAGAAAGTATCAGTATGGGTTTTCTGCCTGGAAAAGGTGGGCAATATGTAATAAGATTTCTTGTGATTTACCTGTATCGCCTTTGCATTGTGCACTATATCTTGTATCAGTAATGCAACAAAGTGAAAGTTTTTCATCTGTGGTGACAACTTTTTATAGCCTGCGTTATGTGCATTCAAGTTTAGGGTTTGTGAGTCCCACTGAGAATGGTCTTGTCAAGAATGTCTTAGAAGGAGCTAAGAGAAAGCTGGCTAAAGTTGTAATTAAGAAGGAACCCATTACGGTATCTATTCTGGAACGTATGTATGATGATAAAATACAAGAAGCTGGATTACCAGAGATTAGATTGCTTTCTATGTGTTTATTGGCATATGCAGGATTTTTGCGTTCAGCTGAGTTATTGTATATATCACGTTCTGATGTTGTATTTTGTCAATCTCATATCTTTGTTTTCATTGAAAAATCAAAGACAGATATATATAGAGATGGTGCATGGATTGTTATAGGTCGCACACACACCAAGCTTTGTCCAGTAGCTTGTCTAGAGCGCTATCTTGATATGGCTGCTATTGATTCTGATTCTGATCAGTACATATTCAGAGGTGTGACGAAATGTGCTTCAGGGTATATTCTCAGGAAAGGAAATGTTCCTTTATCATATATAAGACTAAGAGAGATATTCATTGATGCTTTACGTCCTTATGTTGATAACATAAAGCAGTTTGGTTTCCATAGCTTGCGTAGTGGCGGAGCAACAGGGACTGCAAATAATGGATTGCCAGATCGAATGTTTAAACGTCATGGACGATGGAGAAGTGAAAAAGCTAAAGACGGGTATATTAAAGATAGTTTGGAGCAAAGGATGACAGTTTCACTTTCCCTAGGCCTATGACTTTCTTTGCATATCTCACCAGCCACAAGTGTATTCCAGTAAACTGCGTTGTGTTGTGATGTTGTGGAACGAAGGGGTTAGAAGAAATGAAATTTCCAACGTTTGAAGTATGAATTAGTGGGAAATTGCTTTCTCCTAGCGGTGTGTAAGTATAGTCACGTGATTGGCTGTTCCGTCAGGTGGCGCTGATTAAGGGTATATATAGGGTTGGTGAATTTAAATTCGTTCTCTCGCTTGTGCAACAAGACCGTGCATCTTTAAGTTTATAATATGTGTATCATGTAATGTGCTTTACGTGTGAGTCGTCATATTTTACTGTTTCAGGTTTTTGGTTTGACTGGTGGATCGTGGGGGTGAAGATGAAGGAAAACGTATGAAACGCTGTGTGTTTCAGTGTTTGCTCAATGGGCTGGCAAGTCTTTATAATAATGCATCTGTTTTCTATTAAGGTTTTGGTTGGCAAGCTATTGTAATAGTGCCTGAGTTTGTTCTATCTGGGGCTGGCAAGCCATTAGAATATAGCACATCTCTGTATAAAATGTATGTGTGAAAGCTATGGGCTGGCAAGCCATTAGAATATAGCACATCTCTGTATAAAATGTATGTGTGAAAGCTATGGGCTGGCAAGCCATTAGAATATTGCGCATTGTTGTATGGAATGTATATCTGAATAATGGTAAGCCGTTTTATCATTGCGTGTTTCTATATCACACATATATGTAAACCTGTAGGTTGTTATTTATCTCGTTTGGTAAGCGTTTACATTGTACATACATGTGTGTAGAATCTGTAATTGCGATATTGAATGTTGTTGGACTGGTAAGCTATTATAATCTACCTGTGTCATTAAGTTGTGATGTTGTGTATTTCAGTGTTCTTCTGCCTGTGTAATGCATTGTATAGTGCATATCTATACAAGATTGGTGAGTACTGTAAACCCTCCAGTATAATGCTGTTACATTCGTAGAGGGAACACGGTTCCAGAGTGTTTTCTGCAAGAGTTTTTATCTCTGGTTTTACGTGTCGGGTTTCAGCATGCATTCTGTTATATTTCCTTAAGTATACATCATTTTGTATACGATAGGGTATAATGTATACCAAGTTGTTTGAAGTGTATTGAGGGTCGTTAAATAAACCGGTCGCAGCAGCCACAAGCGTATTCCAGTAAACTGCGTTGTGTTGTGATGTTGTGGAACGAAGGGGTTAGGAGAATATTGTTGTGATGTAAAAACCGTAATGTGCTACAATCTCTACTTGATTACTGAATGTTAGAATGTTTGCTTCATGAAGAGCCTTTTGTCCACTCAGCATAGGGACAACATCGTTTATTGTGCAACTTGTTCTTGTTCCTTAACGCAGTGACCAGTGGAGGTCTGGGTTAGAACTGACATGTTGTAACCCATGCTCGTATAACGGGATCCGCCGGTCAGGATCGCTGACTTGGTTGCCAGATGCCATCATATCCCAGATCTATAGACTAATGCTCATGCTCTTGATTGTTTTATTGTCTGGTCCATGGCCAGAGTCAGTTAATTATTTACAGACCATAATGTTGTAATATTGCTGGGTGCGGCGTAAAACTAAACTCACTCATTCTTAAGGCGGCATTCGGACAATATGTCAGCCATGTAACTAAAGACCAGATAATCCGGTGATTGGAATCATACGCCTGACAGTGGATATCACAAGCAAGATATTAAGACGGAGGCATGGCTATGAATTGTATATCATTCTTGACTATTGACCCGGAAAAGTCATCTTCAACGGAATAATACTCAGACAATAATACTCAGATTAAGGAAGACAACCGGATATAGATTATGGAAGAAATGTTCTGGATTTTGGCAGTAAGAAATCTAAAAGACATTACCAAATTTATTATGGAACACATGTTGCTGTTCCTGGCACCACCAAACTTATAGTTTGGCGTGGAATGCATGTGGACCCGGTTGTTTGTAAATAACTCTTCATCCAATGATCCAACCCAACCTCATGCCAAACTATAGAAGAACTGACGAAGTATACTGATCAATATGCACTATATTATTAACTTTATGGTTACTATGACAACCACTGGTTCCCGGTGACTTGCATTCAGACCCGGACTCCCCAACTGGTGATAATTATGTTTATGACGTAGCCAACCCGTGAAGGTCCCGGGGTAGAATAGGCCTTTAGCAACCCATGCTTGTCATAAAAGTTAACTATGCTTGTCGTAAGAGGCGGCTAACGGGATCGGGTGGTTAGGCTCCCTGACCTGATTGGCACATGTCTTTGGTACCCAACTGCGCAGATCGATGATGTAAATCACTGGATTGTCTGCTCCAGATTCGATAATTTACAGACCACCGCCATATAGCTGGAATATTGTTGACGGCTTCGTAAAACAAAACTCACTCACTCTTATATAGGTATTGCTATTCTCCGGGCGTTTCTTCGACGTCTAGTTGTCCTAAAGAAATGCCACTTCTACATTGCACCACTCATTTCAGAGTCCACCTACTTTTCATAGCTCATTTGCATACGACCAGGATTCTCCTCGTTAGCGCCGGTAGTCGTTACCGTACTTCCCAGCATTGTTCGTGTCCATTTGATAATATTCCAACCACATCTAAAAACTGATTCACAAATTCTCAAGAACAAAAGAAATGTTTTTATTGCTCTTATTGTGATTTTTCATAAAGTGTCAAACATCAAAGGTCAAATTCGTAAGGAACACATATAATTCAATTTTCGTCAATTATAACCAAAATATGTCACTGAAACGTTGCACAAAGAAGATCATGAGCACGATATGAATTTAGCCCCCAATTGAGCTGCATCTTATAAAACAGTTAAAAATTAATGTCTTAAACGTATACACAGAAGCGATGATAAAAGTATATTCATTCAACTCCAAATAGAAAATTTACCAGCAACATCATAACTTGGACGATTGTTATGTCCCTAAGAATGAAAAAAGATAAATCCAGATCAAGCATACAGTTACCTTTATGGACAGTAAACAAAAACACATACGAAGTTTTGTGTAGGATATCTTTTGATAATAGGAAACGAGTCCACGGTGAAAGGCCCTTGGGAAATAAAAAAGACAAATCCAGATCAAGCATACAGTTTCTTTTATGGATAGCAAAGAAACACATACGAAGTTTTGTGTAGCATCTTTTGATAATAGGAAACGAGTCCACGGTGAAAGGCCCTTGGGAAATAAAAAAGAGCAAAAACGTCCTTGGTAAAAAAGTCCTTTTGTAGTGAAAACAGATTTGGTTATTTATTTCAAAAATAAAAGCATGTCGAAATCACATGCTAGGACAGAATACATTTTTAAATTGGTTTTTGATCTTTTAAATGACATCTATATACATGATAGACAATTAAACAGTGCCAATTGATGAACGATGCCAATTTCAAAGTCAAAGCACCGATGCAACAATCAGACGTAGGAAAGCATATGTGCCACAACAATTAACCATTTCTTATAAAAAGATATAATAAAGACGAAACGTACTCATCATGTGCCATTGGTAACTCAAACAATTAGGTTGATAAATGTCTTTTTCAAATTGACAGGTCGGCTTCGAGAATCAATATTAACACGAAATATTTTGAACAGTCAAAGAAATGTCACTCTTGCAGAAATGAATTTTATTGAAAATGGATTGATAGACGATACTAAACGACCTTCCGTGTAATACTATTTTTATTAAACGAGTTAATGATCTGGTATCAAACTCGCTTTCGCTCGTTTGATACTAAGTCTTTAACGAGTTTAATGAAAATGGTATTTCACGGAAGCGAGTTTAGTATTCTGTTTATTTCTCGCCAACATAAATTGACAGAAACTGCGGCGAAATTGCCTATAGTGTGAGAACACTCAGCTTTCAAGTCAAGCAAGGTCGCGACATCAACATTAGCATGGTGACGTCACAACTTTGAACCATTTTGACGTCATACGCCAAGCGGTATTACTCTAGTGTAATATTGAAGTGAAAATATTACACTGCAGTATCTTCAACGGGCGAGTAATAATGAAAGTAACAGTGCAGGCGACTGCCACACGAATATTGATAACAGTGGCGAATTTCAAATTACAGACCCGATTTAAACACTAATGGTTAGAACACTTACATTTACAACTGAAACTGATAAACGATGGATATTGCAAATACAGAGACACACAATAAAGGAACCAAAAGCACCACAAAATATCTGCCATAACGCCCTAACAATTAAGTGCATCATTGTTAGATGTGGCCTGTTTCAAATCACAGACCATGTAAAACATTGAAAGTTATATGATTACAATTGCGTTAAACCCACAAACGTGGGATATTGCAAATACTGAGGCCCAATACATAATCACCAAGAGCTGACAATAGACCAACAATGCCATAAGACGGTATCAACTTAGCACCACTGATAAACGTTGCGGATATCACCCTGACTATCACAGGATATTTGCCATAACACATTTTCAGTAAAGTAGTATTACTAATTAAACGTTATGTATTTCTAATTAAACACTCTCATATGACAGGAAACAGGGCACAACATATCTGCCACAAAGGGTTCTAACAAGTAAGTAACTTTGTCGAATGGCGTCTGTATCAGATTGACAGACGAGATATTGCAATGAAAATTAGCACAGACTATCCGCTATAATCAACAAACTATTAAGTACCATTGATAAACATTTAGCATTTAAAATTCACAGACACGATATAGCATGCAAAGGTAGCACAGATTTTTTGGATAACGAACCAACATTAAAGTGACATTATATTGATAGTAAAACTTTACGAATTTCAAATTCACAGGTATGTTTTATCAATTTTAAAAAAAGCTCTAACAATTAGGTGACATTATAATATAATACATTTCAAAACTGGAAATGTGTGCAACAAGCATACATTGTCTGTTTCGCTGAACACTGACTTGAAGAGAATGGTTCTCATGGGTTTTAGAAGGGCAGGCGTCTTCTCCTTCGCATGTCACGCCAGTTAACGAGTCTACCAGCGTCCAAAAAGACCACTACGACAAAGACGAGGACACAGAGGACCACCCCAGTCGACCCGACTGTTTGAGCAGTTGGCCGATCGTCCTTTGCCGATGTCTTCGAACGTTTGTAGGTCGAGAGTGTCTTCCTCTCCAAAACAAGTGATTTGATAAGCTTATTCAGTTCTTCCATAGGCAGACCGTCAGATGGAACCCAAACACATCTTCTGCTGGTAGTTTCACATCCTGGGCCTGTTATAACAATAGAAATGAACGTACGCCATAGACACGTTTTACACCACTCCAGCCTAAGGGCCACTATCTGACGAAACAGAGTGACCTTTGCACAGAAGAATGCATGCTTGAGATTTGTTTTAAAAAATGATCTGTTGTTTTACGTATTCGTGAAAACATTTATATAGCTCCAATTAATGCGAGTACAGATGACGTCAGTATTTGATATATACTACAAACAACAAGTACAGGAATACCCCAAAATTTTATAGTCATACATAAACTTAAAGATGGTAAAGTCATTGATACTCTAAGGTACCTGCAACTTTTTGTGTGCTTTATGAATACTTTCAACATGTTATAGCCCATTTGGCTAAGCAGAGAACCGATGAGTGATTGCGACTTAACTCAAAAGCTAAAAAACATAAAACACTCAATGAAACGTTCATCATACTGTTATGTGAGTGTATCTTCCGTGATTTGAGTTGTTATTAATTATTATTGCTGTAGTTGTAATTGGGTCACAATATCTAAGGTATTAGTGTTAGTTATAATGGGTCACATTTCCTGCAGAAAATTATTTAAGCGGCACGTCTCTAAGGCAGTATGGACGGGACGGGACGGACACGGACACGTTTACTGGAGTACATGATATCAAACTCCTCTGTCAACGCTTGATCTACATTGCTGCTGCCTGACTGCTTGCTGTGTTACATTCTGCTTAACCGATTCTCACTCTCTGTGTAAATCAAGACTTTGGTGAGTTTGCTATATATTTTGTGATCTATTGTCAATATTTTGTCTCATTTCTATTGTATTTGAAATCGGTATTTTGAAATTGACTTGTGACTCGAAATTTCGTCCGTGGGAGAAAATTATGCACTGATGTCATAAAGGTCGATTTAAGGTAATTAAATGTCGAAATGAGTGGTTTTAAACGGGGTTTGATTTATAACGTTGTTAATAAATGATATATGCATTTGCAATACCCTTGAGTATATGTGATCTTCAAAGAGAGGAACAGTCCTGTGCACGCTAGGCATGTGCACATTTTTTATTCATTAACCTTTGTTTTCCATCCGTTTTCGCACACCTGGCTGTTCCTCTCCTTGCACTTGTAACAAATGGTGAACTGTGTAAATGTATTATTGATAATTTGTTGAACAGGTTTTTTTGTTAATTTGAGGACACATATTCTGCAGAAATATAGTTGGTCTGATGTTTAGGTTATGATCAGCATTGCTTTGAGTATAATATGCTTATTAGTCTGGGAATTACAATGCAATTCATCGGTCGGCTTTTGAGCCAAACAGACTAAATCATGAATATCACATGTGGGAATTAAAAGAGGTTCACAGTGAGGTGAAGGGATGGAAAGCAAAGGACATTGGTTAGCTGAAACAAATATCTTATTATAATGATACAGTGACGTTGACTTACCGGGATTCATCACCGTCAGCACTGATGTCTCTCCACATGCTGCCGTATCTTTTGATGATGTTGCTATTACTTCTGCTGGAGTTGCCATTTCTGTAGACGACGTTACCATTCCATCTAATGATGTTGCAATTCCTACAAATGAAGTTGCCGATCCTTTAGGTGTAGCACCTATTTGTGTAGCTTCCTCCATAGTCAGTCCATCTGATGATGTAGCAATTCCATTTGATGATGTTGTCATCTCATCTGATGATGTATCCACTCCATCTGATGATGTAGCCATTCCATCTGATGATGCAGCTCTTTCATCTGATGATGAAGTCACTCCATCTGATAATGTAGCTCTTTCATCTGATGGTGAAATCATTTGATCTGATGATGCAGCTCTTTCATTTGATGATGTAGCCATTCCATCTAATGATGTAGCTCTTTCATCTGACGATGTTGCAATTCCATCTGATGATGTCATCTCATCTGATGATGTAGTCACTCCATCAGATGATGTAGCTCTTTCATCTGATGATGTAGCTATTCCATCCGACCATGTTGCCAACCTATCTGATGATGTTGTCATTCCATCTGATAACGTAGTCATCCCATCTGATGATGTTGCCATTCCATCTGACGCTGATACATCTGTTGCCGTTGTTCCACCCGAAGTCCGTGTAAATCCACCAAACACAGTGTTCCCACTTCCAACAGACCATGTCGTCGAATGATCAACGTTCAGTGTAGACGACCAAGTGGTCTGATAACCGCTTTGGCTGCTTTGAAGTTCACCTGCAGATTCGTCCTCTAATTTTGCTGAAACATAAACTGGGATTTTCGTTCAATAAGCTTATAACTTTCCTGAAACATATAACTGGATTTTTTTGTTCTACAAGGATATACTTTTTCTGGAACATAAAATGGAATTTACTATCAATATACTTATAATTTTATACACTCAAGTAATTAGAAAAATGATATTTATTTCGATTGCTAAACCAACCCTGAAAAAATAGAAGTGACGAGAAAAAACACAAAACTAACAGAAAAAACGGAATGAAGAAAATAGGTTCAAAGCGACAAAATTAATGCGTGCTACTAAAGAATCATCATATGTCATCTCACACATACCATCATAACATCGTTTTAGATAGACAGTTGATTGTGGATTCGTCTGCAACTGATCTTCTATAGAAGTGGAGGTGTCATGATAACTTCCTGTGTATGTTCGACAGACACTGCCATCATGTTCAACGGCAACACAAAGTTGATCTTCACTGTCCATTTCCAGGCAAGTCCTCTTGCACGTGTCCACATCTTGTTTCATTTTTGAGTGTTCTTCTAAATCAGACACCGCGTGTTCCTTTCGCTCAGTAAACCAGCATCCTGGAAGTTGATTATTATCAAACACTGTTACTTACACTTTCATTGGGGAGTAAGCGACATAATGTGGTTGTATCATGCCAAAAGTGGAAAAGACCAGAAGATCAAAGCAGTTTCGAAATCTATTGACCAATCAATCTATACTGATACTATTCACTCAAGTGTGTGAAGTGTTCGCTCGTCACGCTGGGTGGGATACACTCAAGTCCAAAAGCAACATTACCGTCCTAACTTTATTAACTGCTTTAGAACTATCAAAGATATGTTAGTTCACTAGAAAGCTGAACAGCACAGATATATGCAAACACGAAAAGATTCTATGAAACATTGAGTTTTTTCAGAAGAATTAAATTGTCCCATTTTCATCCATGCCGAAATAAAAGAAAGAAAGGTTGAAATAAAATTCTGCTTTGAGGAAGACCATTTAAGTCAGCATTTTTCTACTAAGAAGAAGTGGTGTAGAGAGTGTAAAATTGTAACAGAATCATTCATATGAATTCAGTGTTTTAAAACATTCCCTGGAGATTTGCATCAGTGAAAACAAGTACAAGGTGTCTTTGATATTATGAAAAGGAACAAATTACCCATTTTCACATTTTCTCTCTCCAAACTATCAGTCTCATAAACGTGTCAATGTTCGTGCACTATTCGCATTCATTTCACGTGTAGAATGATTCTACGGGATATAAAGAGAGACTAGAATACATGTTATTATGCCACCATTAACAGCTGAAGAGAGAGAAGGATCAGTTGGGATGGTGTAGATGGGGTTGACATACAATGGTATTACCAACGCCTTCGGATGCCACCGTGCCATGATTGCAAGACCTATTCAGCGCTACAGCGAGACTGCAGTCACAGACCAAGGTGTGGATGTCAACGCATCAAAACACCAGTTGTAGATCGCTACCTCCTTCTTTAAGGAAGGAACGTAACGTTCCGTGTAGTGTCTACCAGAAACAACGTCACCATTGCAAGTTCATGTGTACTGAGTGGGAATGCTCCAAATCAAAGAAAGGCCTTTTCAGTCAGTCACGCTTTGGGATCAGGAAGTCTCGGTTGATGTACGTCATCGTTTTCAAATTCCGTTGATCTCTGGTCATGATGTCAATCAGTGGATTGTCTGGTCTCGAATATTTATAGACAGCTGTCATATAGCTGGAATATTGCGGAGTAGGATGCTAAACAACAAACAAGATACAAATCCCAGTTGTCTTGATTAATGCTCTTGTCATTCGATTGTCTGGTCCAGAATCGATTATTTACAGACCGCCAACAAAGTGCGGGAATATCAAATACTCACACAAACGTATGGTAGATAGGGTAACGTCAATTGTCATTCAAGCACGTACCGGTTTCCGTTTCACATATTGTTGCATGTAGCCTGCCACAAGCCTTGGTCCTGAAATTCCTACTGAGTGTGTACCGGACACAATTCTCGGTCCCTTTACGGTTAGGTTCACCATATGCCCAGTTTAAAGATGTATCGAGTGCAGTACCGTCTGTCCATGTGTGCAGAAAGTCGTCCCCGTTGTCTGGCTCCAGATCATAGAGACCAACCCAGACATCAGAATTCCTGCAAGATAGTTAAGCGCCACTGACCTATGAAGATCAGTGTTAGAACTGGTCATCATGAATCCATGCTTGTTTAAAGGGGCGGCTAATGTGATCGTGTGGTCATGCTCGCTGACTTGGTTGACGCATACCATCCTATCTCAGTTGTGTAGATAGATGCTCGTGTTATTGATCACTGGATTTTTCTAGTCTTGATATCAGTGGATTGTCTGGTTTCGAATATTTACAGACCGCCGTCATATAGCATGGAATACTGCATTATGGCATTCTGTACAAGACAGTACATGCTGTTGGACACTGCAAATGTATCTTACACCATCTAAAACGTAATTCTTTTCTATTATAACTATTCCACGGAGGTCCACTGTCTGAATCAATCTAGTCTAATCTTGCTGAAATGCTGCAAACGCGGGGTAACACTATGGCGTAACTCAATCACTCATTCACTCATTCACTGAGACCAATTAAACAATGAACTCACAAACTGCCGGACGCTAACCATGTTGTCAAAAACAAATTGAACATCTCGAGCTGCTTGGCTGTCTTCGGTCGGAGCATTTGTTGTCCATGACGCCTGCAAACTTTATGTGTATCACTCCAAGAATGCTGGTTGTTGTACAGTGTGAATATTCTCCCGCAACTGGCATGCAGAATATATTCTGAAATAACAAAACCCTTCCCTATACATAGTAATGTGAGGCAACACCGTATGTCCTTTAAAAAGCACCAGTTTCAAGCTCCACAAATTAAAAGAAAAATAATCTGGATTTATCCATGTAAACAGACACACAAATCAGGTACAAAATTCACTGGTTTTGTTAATCATCTACAATAGTCCATGGGTTGTGGTGCTGGCTGCCTTGGCTGAGATAATTAAAACATTACGAAATTATTTTTCTTGCTAATACCGAAAGAAATAATGCACATAACATCATGACATGAATAACAATACATACGTTCACGAGGAGATGACAAAAGAAATCCATGGGAAGCTAACAGAAGATGTATAACAGATTAGCTAAATATTCTGTTTCCGTAAATTCAAATATCGAAATGTTTTATTAGTACTGGTCAATTTATCAGTCACATATTTGTTAGTTAATATGAATTGTAATCTGTATGTTATACTATTGTTTCAATATTACGAATTGAAATGGGCTTCCCGTTTGCGCCGTACAATTATAACCTCACTACTACAAAAGATATGGTACGGGAAGTACCTCGAGAACGCTGCTCACTCGCAGTCAGGTATATTCCAGCCACATGGAGGTGGTCTATGAATAGTCTGAACCAGACAATCCCGTGATCAAGAACACTAGCATCGATCTACGCAGTTGGGATACGACGATATTAGTCAACCAAGTCAGTGAGTCTGACTACTTGATCCCGTTAGTCGCCTCTTACGACAAACATTTCTTGATGAAGATCAGTTCTGACTCGAATCTTCACGGGTTGGGAAAAGAGCAGGATACGTGCGAAGTTAATGATTTAGATTTTCCATAATGAATGATGGACGGACGTGCGCTTTGGGTTATCATTCAACAAAATCTATGGACATTCAAGGGCAAAACCTTGTGTTTGTTGCAATAAAGATTTCGTCTATCCATTAAGAACTGTACCCAAAACTGTTCCGTTTCATCCGATGCCACCACTTATTTTCAATGTGTCACGTAGTTTGTATCGCTAGTTTATCTTTGATAACGAGTGAACGATACAGAACTGCTGCTCTTATAGTTTTGCTTTTCTGAAGTTTTTTCCTGAATACTTGTATGTCTGTAATGCACTATTTTCGACATTTTCTGTAATACTGTACTTACCGATATGCATCACGGTGACTGGAAACAGAAATGTTCCTGGATTCATCCCTGCCTTTGGGGGAATAGAGGATAGAAAACTGAAATAGAAAATATATATGATAGAGCTCGACATCTTTCGATTCTGCTGTTATTTATTTTCAAATTTCTCCCTATGAAAAATGATGGCTGCCCATATGTAGTATAGTCTTGGCAGAGCAACCGAGTGATTGATCACGTGACTAGTCAAGTCACTTCGCCTGGCCACAATGCAAACTGTATGTTAAATTCCTCTTGAGCGCTTCAGTATACACATAAGATTTCAGCGAACACTAAGTCCTAAAGCGTTTCAGCGCACACGTAAGTATTTCAGTAAGTATATGATGATTTCTGAATATACGTAAGGATTTCAGGGTACATTGTACAGGTTTCATTGAACATGGTTTCAGTATAAAGGGTTCCTGTGTACCGGATGTTAGTGTACATATGAGCATTTTAATGTGCATTTAAGTTTTCCAGCATGCATGTGAGGGTTTCAGAGTAAACAGAAAAGCGTCAAGGTATTCATTATGATTACAATATGTACATTATGTATTTCAGGAAACAGATATTGGTTTCAGCATATGTATAACGGTTTCAGCCTACATATTGATTTTAGTGCACACAAGGGTTTTAACGTGCATATAAGGGTCTCAGAGTACAATAATGATTTCAGCATACTTATAGGTTCAGCCTTGATGTAGGTGTTTCAGCGACCATATAAGGGTTTAAGCATACACATAAGAGTTCAGCCTACATGTGAGTGTTTCAGCGGCCATATAAGGGTTCAAACATACACATAAGAGTTCAGCCTACGTGTGAGTGTTTCAGCGGCCATATAAGGGTTTAAGCATACACATAAGAGTTCAGCCTACACGTAAGTGTTTCAGCGGCCATCAAGGGAGTTCAGATGTTGGTTTCAGCGTACATAAAAGGATTCTTTTCAATCTCGAAACCCAACGGTGATACGTACGGTAGGGAAACGTTATTTTGCTTGTGTTATTTTTAACCATACTGCCCATATAAACTTGCTAGTGCTCAATGTGTGATTCACAACATCAACGCTCGGAACAGGCTCAGAATGTTAAAAGATGTAGTTTCACTGTATGATTTCCAGTTTGAGCGCAAAAGTACATCAATTGTGTGGAATTTGGTTCAAATATATGCTGTGTTTTCCTAACAATTTGTTTCTCCTCAGAAAAAAAACACAGGTCTCCAGAAAAAAGGCAAACGGGTAGGTTCAAGTTATACAAAATGGTTGATGGCAACTGTAGATACGATTATCAGACATGGACAAAGCAGTCAGCAAAAATACTCACCCAACACGACGTCCGTCTGTACCAGTGGAACTGTTCTGATGAATGCCCCACCAGTCTACCACATAGACAGACATATCATTAATGAGGTCGTAAGCCATCATTCGCAACAGTAATATTAAGACTCGAAGGGTTGTGAGCAGTGAGTAGTGACAGGCAATACTGAGCAAGCACAACGATGCCATGCTCCAGAACCGATCAATTCATGTGAGCTGTTGCTTAACAGTTCTACCTTTGTGGCCGATCATTGTGCTTATGTATATGTAATGTTTGCGCCTTTGGGAGTTTGCTGTGTTTGCCTGTGTGCACATGCGCATTTGTGTTCGTGTGCGTGTACATGCGTGTGCGCATGCGTCTGTTTATTCTGGTGTACAACAATGCATGTGTATTTGCCAATGACCGTTTGCTCAAATGTTATTTCACAAATACCACCAAATACGAGACCATATTGGCGTCAAACGGGGTTTTCACGAAATACTCAACTATCATGTAGAGATTAGAAAAAATATGAAAAATAGGCAGTTTTCAGACAAATTCAATGAAGCTTTGGACATTCCATATTTGGACCACTGAGTTTATGTAAGTTACTGAGTGCGTGTAGTTTTACGCCCCTTTCAGCATTATTCAAGCAATGTCACGGTGGGGGACACCAGAAATGAGTTCACACACGCATTTGACAATGGCACATTGTACTCATGTGGGGAATCGATATCGGGTGCATATATGCAAATATAAGTAATGCGTTATAAAAAACATGCACATCCATTACCATCGATTTTATACTTTATTCATTTTTGTATCCATAACTTTTAATATCAATGATTAAAGAAATAGGGATGAACTATTTTTCAAGGGAATGTATCATGTATTTCCATGAATGTAGCGCGGTTGAACATAAATATTGTGCTATTGCGAAATTCGTTTGTTCATATATTACAGTCACTGTCATATTTATCGCTTCTTTCTTCATACACACAGCCGCCTACAAAACTGTTGGTTAAAAGACAGACACACTTCATCCTGATCAGGGCCAAGGATGGTAGCATGATCTCTACACAACCGCTGGTCTTGATGGGAGATGGTGATGGTAGCATCTGCCCCCTTAAAGAGTCTTAAAGAAGTTTCGGAATTATCTACACGCTGTCAGAATTATAAATGCTGTTCTATTGGATTCCAGATCACCCCTGACCCCAAACGTGTGTTGTTATAGCAACTTTGGACATTTGAGTTAAGCCTTGCTTCTGAACGCTGAGGATACACCGAGATCTATCCAAAAACGTGTAAAAACCTCTCATCATTGTTGTTCTTTCAGATTCCAGATCACCCGTGACACCAAAAATGTTATTTAGCAGCATCCAGGCCAGTGGGTACATGAGGTTGACAGGAATACACTTCTGACAGCCCAAACAAATCTCAGGAATCTTTTTTCATTCGTTTAGTTTCTAGCTCGAACATCAGATAAGCGGAAATAGTTACTTTACTTACAACATTGACTGGATATGAAATGGGAAACTTATGGAATACCAGTTGCTTCAGACTAAAGCTTAGTCTCTAAAATAATAACTGCGATTAATAATTGCATTTCAGTTTTTGCAAAAGTGTTGAAAGTGCACGTTCAAAGTAAGTTCGCAAGATCGCCAGAAATACATTCGGTTGTATGTCAAGAAGAGCACCTGCGTGTATTTGAATCTCTCCCGGCACTTCACTTACTAAATTCTACACGAAGCAACACGGCTCAGATAGCTGTGGTCGTTGAGGTTTAAATATGACGATAGATATACGTCTAATGGTTCTTTTTAACCAATACATTCAGCCATAAACGATATAAACACGGGCGCTTAATTTTATCAATGCACGGCAGTCATTACGGTCATTTCGAATCGTTTGTTGTATTTTTGTGCATAACAACGGGGACGGGTCTTCTTGGAGGTTACGGAATGGAGAGAGTGGAGACAAATGGCTTTTGATCACTTCCAAAGGGGCGAATGGTGACGATTGACTTAAAAGGTAATGTATGAATGCTTACGACACTGTTAACATTTCAGAGTTATCTCCCTTTGAGGTTATGCCCCCCCAACCCCCCCCCCCCCCCCCCCCCCCCATCTATTTTATGAAGTTGTGTTGATGCTTGTTATCCGGACTAGTGGGTAAATAAAGTTACAACCGCTTCTCACTCGTTACAGTTGAATGATATTACCCATTGAGTCAGGTTCACATTGGCGGATATTTGGAGAAATCCTTACACCCACCGTTTGCAAAATATTTTACATGAGCTTCAACGGGTATTCAGCTTTAGTTGTGGGGCATTTCTGAATGGGACAACAGTATAATATAATATTGTTGTGATGTAAATGCCCTAATGTGCTATAATCTTTACTTGATTACTTAATGTTAGAATGTTTGCTTAATGAAGAGCGTTTTGCCCACTCACCTTGCGGTTAACATCGTTTATTGTGTAACTCTTTCTTGTTGATGAACGTGGTGACCAGTGGAGGTCTTGGTTAGAATTGACCTGGGTGAGTGAGTGAGTTTAGTTTTACGCCGCACTCAGCAATATTCCAGCCATATGGTGGCGGTCTGTAAATAATCGAGTCTGGACCAGACAATCCAGTGATCAACAGCATGATGGGAACTTGGGAACCGATGACATGTGTCAACCAAGTCAGCGAGCCTGACCACCCAATCCCGTTAGTCGCCTCTTACGACAAGGTTAGTCGCCTTTTATGGCAAGCATGGGTTGCTGAAGGCCTATTCTACCCCGGGACCTTCACGGGTCTTTTTCAAGACAGACCGGCTACAAGAATCAAAATTAACAGCAAATATTAAAAAAATAAAAGTAACAGTATGGGCGATTACTACATGAATATTGATAACCGTGGCGAATTTCAAATTACAGACCCGATTTACTTACATTTGGGTGAAACTGATAAGCGACGGATATTGCAAAAGCAGAGAGACCCGATAAAGGAACCAAAAGTACCACAATATGTCTGCCATAACGCACTAACAATTAACTATGGACATGGTATAAGGAAGAGAAGAGTCTAATTATGCGACATTATTAGATTTGACCTGTTACAGACCCTATAAACACTGATTAGCATGATTACAATTGCGTAAAACGCATAAACGTGGGATATTGAAAATGCAGAGACCCAGTACAAAATCACGAAGAGCTCACAATTAATCAACATTGCCATAAGACAGTATCAACTTAGCACCACTGATACACGTTGTGGATTTCATATGACAGGAAACAGGGCACAACGTATGTGCCATAAATGGCTCTAACAAGTAAGTAACTTTGTCAAATGTCGTCTCTATCAGACTGACAAACGAGTTATTGCAATGAAAATTAACACAAACTGTCTGTTGTAATCCACAAGTTATTAAGTGTCATTGATAAACGTTTCCTATTTAAAATTCACAGACCAGATCTAACAAGAAACGCTAACACAGATATTTTGGATAACACACTAATATTAAAGTGACATTGATAGTAAAGCCTCTTCTCATGGGTTGTAGATGGACACGCGTCTTCTCCTTCGCCTGTCAGGCCAGTTAACGAGTCTACCAGCGTCCGAAAGAACAACTACAACAAAGCCGAGGACACAGAGCACCAACCCAGTCTGGCCAATTGTTTGAGCAGTTGGCCGATCGTCTTTAGCCGATGTCTTCGAACGTTTGTAGGTCGAGAGTGTCTTCCTCTCCAAAACAAGTGATTGGATAAGCTTTTTCAGTTCTTCCACAGGCAGACCGTCAGATGGAACCCAAATGCATCTTCTACTGGTAGTTTCACATCCTGGGCCTGTTATAACATTAAAACTGAATGTACGTCATAGACACCTTTTACATCATCCTAGCCTAAGGGCCACCATCTGACAAAACAGAGTAACCTTTGTACAGGAGAACGTATGCTTGAGGGGTTTTTTTTATAAAAAAATGACTTTTCTGACGTATTCGTGAAAACGTTATATTGCTTCAATTAATGCGAGTACAGATAACGTCATTATATCTGATATATACTACAAACAACAAGTATAGGAAAAACCCAAAAATTGCACAGTCATGTATAAATTTAAAGATGGTGAAGTCCCTGATACTCTATGGTAAAGGCAACTTTTCGTGTGCTTAATGGACACTTTCAACGACATGTTATATCACATTCGGTTCAGCAGCAGACCAATGAATGGCAGCTCGAAACCTAATAGACGTAAAACACTCAATGAAACGTTCATCATAATCAGAACATCACACCACCTCTGTGCGGATTTTGCAGAGGGTTTGTCCAAAGTAGTTTCACACTCTATCATTACATTATTGACAGAGGTCACTCTTCCTTACGAGGGAGGACTGCAGAGAAACGGACAGCTATGTGTGCGAGAACGGATGGCGACGGTACAGCACAGGTTAATGAATACATAAATTTGTCGACACTTGTGCACGTGCTTCTCAAACACCTGGCTGTCCCTATCTCTGGACTTATTTAAAGATAGTTTGGTAAACAACTTATATTTTCAGAACAAAACTTCTGCAAAGCTCTCACAGAGTTGGTATGAAAACCAGTCTTGCTGAAACACATCAGAACTACGCTTGATTCAAATAGCCAAGTACAACAGCCTATAGTTTGGCATGAAATGCATGTGGACCGGGTTTTTTGTAAATAACTCTTCATCCAATGATCCAGTCGATCTCAAACTTTGCAAGTGGATGTCTTGTCAGACAACCTAATCACATTGTAAATCACCGCTTTTATGCATTTGTAGGAAAGAATCTGTCTATGTAACTGTCAACAAAGTAAAACAGCAGAACGCTGACAACTTGCAGAGGGAGGCAGCCAATGACCAGTCACAGCGGCAGTGTTGTTGCTAAAAAGTCACTCTTGCACGCCAACGAAACCTCAAACTGGTTACTTAACTCTGTTGCGAGAACCGTGCAGTGACGGCATGTGAGGAAGGGTTTTCAGTTAGTGGTATATAATGTGGACAGGAACTGCCTATGGTTCTAGCTGCTACGTTCAGTCATCAACGGGAAGACGTTCTCTACAATAAAACATCCAGTGCACTACTAGTCAATAACCTTAGGACGCCATTCTTTCAAGTGTCAGCGAGGGTGAGGCAAGGCTGCACCCTGTCCCCAACATTGTTCTGCCTCTACATCAATGCCCTGGCAGAGGAGATTACCAAATGATCGGTTTGATTGGCATTTTAGAAGTAGATGCATAATAGAAACGTATAACACTTTATGGATGACAACTTCTTCATTTCTATGACGCGACGTTTCAGTATAGCTTCTTATACCGTTTTCATTCATAAAGTATTATACTTTTCTGAGATTACCAAACTCAGTGACGGTGTATCTGTACATGAACTATGTGTTTCCGTGTTACTGTGAGTGAGTGAGTGAGTTTAGTTTTACGCTGCACTCAGCAATATTCCAGATATATGGCGACGGTCTGTAAATAATCAAGTGACCGACAGCATGAGCATCGACCTGCGCAATTGGGAACCGATGATATGTGTCAACCAAGTCAGCGAGCCTGACCACCCAATCCCGTTAGTCGCCTCTTACGACAAGGTTAGTCGCCTTTTATGGCAAGCATGGGTTGCTGAAGGTCTATTCTACACCGGGACCTACACGGATCCATATCACTGTATGCAGACGATGTAGTTCTACTAGCCCCAAATGAAAACAACCTGCAGCAGATGCTCGATGTGGTGGCACAGTGGAGTTCTACATGGCGTCTCAGTATTAACACATATTAAACAAAAGTTGTGCACTTCAGAAGGGTTGACGGTGACAGATCTAATTACCAGCTTCGATGCTCCAACAGGGTTTTATCATACAGTGGCTATTACAAATACATAGGATTGTGGTTTAAGGAAAGCCTTGATAAAAAGTTCCCAGTTAAGGAGATCTGGGGAAGGGAAGGAAGGAAATGTGCGAGCCACACCCTCTCATTATCACCAAATAAAGACAGTGTGGAGAAACGACATATGGCCTGTTCACTAAACTATATGAATCAACGGTGCAGCCTATCTTACTCTGCTGTGCATCTATATGGGGAAATTACCTATGTTTTGCGATTGAAAATCGACTGACGGGAGATAACTCTAAGTCTGTTTACCTTGTGTTGTCTGCAAAAAAGGCGATTCGCCTCGCATTCAACAGAATTGCTACAAACAGTTCAAAATTAAAATTCAGGTGTTCGGTAAGATAAATACGTTTGCTTTGACGTCCAGTTTCAATATAAGATACCACAGAGTAATTTACTAAGATCACTTCGATTATACCTGGACATAACATGTCTTCCATACAGCTCTGATCTACAATATATGGCTCGGGGAACATAAATAAACCTCGAGGGTACATGAGCCCATGGCCCCCTCGTGACTAGAGAACGTAAGACGTCGAAGCAAACCGCTCACACTCATAAATCAAAGATTATGCTCCTTTTTGTGATTCTTTAGAGTCTGGAGGTCATTTACGTTTAAGTTGTACCTATTACCATGATCTTAAATGTATCCTCATGAATGAATTTAGCTCAGATGACACTGATCATTTGAAATTTATTATGGTAATGAATCCTACTGAAATCAATGTTCTTAAACTTCTAGCCGATACCATACATGATATGTTCCGTAGGAGCAGGTACATATATTTTACCAAAGTACTTTTTTAATGTATGCTATGAACACAATTGTACAGATTGTATATTGTTCGTCTTTTTATGTTTAGCAGAGCCACTATTATGGCTGGATGATATGTCTTTTCAAAGCAAATGAAATGTTGTTTTACCTGTAACATATCATGTGACACTTAAATGAAATATTTTTGTCTGTCTGTGTATATAAGATGTGTAACAACCTCGCCAATTTGCTGATTTCCCGTCGTCAACAAAAACACGCTTAGTCGTTGTGTTGCTGTCAAATGCTCTCAAGTGTTGGATGATGGTGTCACCATGCACAGATTTCCACCGGTCCCCTCAGTTCCTGCTAAATATGTTTTTTGTGAGTGCGAAGCGAGCGTTTCGGAAACCTGCACGTATTAAATCGTGTGGTTCGACACCTACCTCGCTTCCGAGATAGAAGATTCTATTTAGGTTTGTTTACATTAAGTCACTTCACGGTCTAAAGTTAGTTTGAGAATCAGTAAGATTATGGTTTATTTTATCAAGTTATAAGATCAAAACTACTTCCTACACGTAGTGAATATGTTTTTCAATCATAAATATAAACATTATGACAACAAGTGATTTTGACAGAATCGTCGATGGAAACAAGTTGTATCTCTGAAAATAAGTAAACCAGGTCACAAGACTAAATGGCAGTGTATCGTGGAAACATAAAGCTTTCATTTTTCAAAACAGCTATCGCGATACAAAACCTATAAACAAGATAATGTACCCTCGGCAATGCAGTTGAATACTGCAGCAACTCACATTGGTATACCTCATATCACGTCAGGGAGGCGTTCCCGTCTGATTGGTTGAACTTTCGTTCATGGGAGAGAATTATGCACGGTTGTCACAAAGGTCGATTTAAGGTAATTATATGATGAAATGAGTAGTTTTAATGCCTGGGTCTCGTTTATAACAATGTTAATAAATGATTTATGCATTTGCAACAGCCTTGAGTATATATGATCTTTAAAGAGAGAAACAGTCCTGTGTACGCGGGGCATGTGCAAAAGTGTCGACATTTTTTAATCATTTACCTTTGCTTTCCATCCGTTTTCGCACACCTGGCTGTTCCTCTCCTTGCACTCGTAACAAATAGTGAACAGTGTAAATATTTTATTGCTAATTTGTTTTTTTCAAATTTGAGGACAAATTTCAAATTTCTACAGAGCCCCCATGTAGTTAGTTTGATGTTTAGATTATGATCAGCGTTGCTTTGAGTAAACTATACTTATTAGTTTGCCAGTTAGACTGCAATTCATCTGTCCGCTTTTGGGCCAAACAGACTATATTATGAATATCACATGTCGGAATTAAAAGAGGTTCGACGTGAGGAGAAGGGAAGGACATTAGTTAGCTAAAAAATACCTTATCATAATGATATGAGATCAGTGTAGACATAGTTATACCTGACGTTGACGTTGACGTTGACTTACTGGGATTCATGACTGTCAGCACTGATGTCTCCCCACATGCTGCCATTTCTTCTGATGAGGTTGCTATTTCTTCTGATGATGTTGCTATTCCCTCTGTTAGTGTTGTCATTTCTCTGGACGACGTTACAATTCCATCTAACGATGTTGCAGGTCCTTCAAATGAAGTAGAAAGTCCATTAGGTGTAGCACCTGTTTGTGTAGTTTCCTCCATAGCCAGTCCACCCGATAGTGTACTCATTCCATCTGATGGTGTTGTCATTTCCAACATTTCTGATAATGTAGCCACTCCATCGGATGATTTATCTCTTCCATCTGATGATGTAGTTATCCCATCCGTCGATGTTGCCAGCCCATCTGATGATGTCATTCCATCTGTTGATGTAACTATTCCATCTGATGATGTAGTCAGTCCATCTGATGATGTAGCCATTCCCTCCAATGACGCTGTCATTCGATCTGATGATCTTACAATTCCTTCTGATGATGTAGCCACTCCGTCTGATGATGTTGCCATTGGCGTTGATACATCTATTGTCGTTGTTCCACCTGAAGTCCTTGTAAATCCACCAAGCACAGAGCTCACACTTCCAACAGACCATGTCGTCGAATGATCAACGTTCGGTGTAGACGACCAAGTGGTCTGATAACTGCTTTGGCTACTTTGAAGTTCACCCGCAGATTCGTCCTCTAATTTTGCTGAAACAAAAGTGGGGTTTTCGTTAAATAAGCTTATAACATTCCTGCAACATATAATTGGAATTTTGTTCTGAAACATAAAATGGAATTTACGTTCAATATACTTATAATTTTATAACTGAAGTAATTAAAAAAACATTAAAAAATGAAATTGATTACGATTACTATACCAACCCTGAAAAAATAGAAGTGACGAGAAAAAACACAAAACTAACAGAAGAAACGGAATGAAGAAAATAGGTTAAAAGCGACAAAATCAATGCGCGCTATATCATCTCACACATACCATCATAACACCGTTTCAGATAGACAGTTGATTGGGCATTCGTCTGCAACTGATCTTCTATAGAAGTGGCGGTGTCACGATAACTTCCTGTGTATGTTCGACAGACACTGCCATCATGTTCAACGGCAACACAAAGTTGATCTTCACTGGCCATTTCCAGACAAGTCCTCTTGCACGTGTCCACATCTTGTTTTGTTTCTGAGTGTACTTCCAAATCGGACACCACCTGCCCCTTTTGCTCAGTAAACCAGCATCCTGAAAGTTGATGATAATGATGATTATTATCAAACACTGTTACTTACTCTTTCATTGGGGAGTAAGCGATAGTGTGGGGTTGCGTCATGCCAAAAGTGGAAATGGCCAGAAAATCAGAACAGATTCGAGATCTATTGACCAAACAATTCATACTAATATTATTCACTTCAGTTTGTGAAGCGTTCGATCGTCACGCCGGGTTAGATACACTAAAGTCGAAAAGCAGCATTACCGTCCTACCTTTATGAACTACTTTAAAACTGCCAAATATATGTTAGAAGGTATGAGTTCACTAGAAAGCTGAACAGAGCTGAAATCAAATCACGAAAACAATTCCATGATACATGGATTGTTTCAGAAGAAATAAATCAATAATAATGATTTCGATGTTCAAAAAGAAAGGTTGAAACATAATTCTGCTTTGACAAAGTTGAACCTTTTGTAATCACCATTTTTCAACAATTGATACAAGGAAGAAGTAGTGTAGAGAGCGTAAAATTTTAAGAGAATCATTCATATGATTTCAGTCTTTAAACATTCCGTGGTGATTTGCATTAGTGGACGTGTCTTTGATATTGTGAAATGGTCTTTAGGGACAAATTACATTTTTTTTCATTTTCTGTTTACACACTATCAGTTGTAAAAACGTTTCAATGTTCAAGCAGTATTTGCATTCATTTCACGTGTAGAATGATTCTATAATCTCTATAAAGAGAGACTAGCTAGAATGCATGATATGATGCCACGATTAGGAGCTGAAGAGAGGGAAGGAGCAGCTGGGATGGTGCAGATGGGATTGACATACAATGCAGTTGACAACGCCATCAGATGCCACCGTGGCATGGTTATACGACCTATTCAGTGCCAAAGCGAGACTGGGGTCACCGTACACAGACCAAGGTGCGTTCATGTGTACCATTGCACGTTCATGTGTACTGAGTGGGAATGCTCCAAATGACAGGCCTTTTCAGTCAGTCATGCTTTGGGATCAGGAAGTCTCGGTTGATGCACGTCATCGTATTCAAATTCCGTTGACCTCTGGTCACGATGTCAATAAATGGTTTGTCTGGTCTCGAATATTTATAGACAGCTGTCATATAGCTGGAATATCACTGAGTAAGATGCCAAACAACAAACAGGATACGTCAAATCCCAGCTGTCTTGATTAATGCTCTTGTCATTCGATTGTCTGGCCCAGAATCGATTATTTACAGATCGCCACCAAAGACCTGGAGTATCAAACAATGACACAAAGGTATGGCAGAATAGGCAATGGTAATCGTCATTCAAGCACTTGATTGTCTGGCCCAGAATCGATTATTTACAGATCGCCACCAAAGAGCTGGAATATCAAACAATTGCACAAATGTATGGCAGAATGGGTAACATTAATTATTATTCAAGCACTTACCAGTTTCCGTTTCACATATTGTTGCATGTAGCCTGCCACAAACCATGGTCCTGAAATTCCAGTTGAGTGTGTACCGGACACAATTCTCGGTCCCTTTACGGTCAGGTTCACGAGATGCCCAGTTTAAAGATGTATCGAGTGCAGTACCGTCTGTCCATGTGTGCACAAAGTCGTCCCCGTTGTCTGGCTCCAGATCATAGAGACCAACCCACACATCAGAATTCCTGCAAGATAGTTTAGCACCACTGACCTATGAAGATTCGTGTTAGGGCTGGTCACCATTAATCCATGCTTGTTTAAACGGGCTTCTAATGTGATCGTGTGGTGATGCTCGCCGACTTGCTTTCCGCATGTCATCCTATCTCAGTTATGTAGATAGGTGTTAGTGCTATAATTCACTGGATTTTTCTAGTACTGATACCATTATTACACACCAATATCTTGCCAGAACGTCAGTCGGCCATCACTGTCGAGTTAGTCGTCATGTTGAGTAGTGTTCACAAAGAAGAAAATTCTAGGGAGCATTTAATTAGGCGCGGCAAACTCAACAGCAACGATGAATGTGGAAATAGGGAACTGTATGGCTCAAATAGTTGAGCTTAATGTTCTTCATCGAAGGAAGAGTTACTGTAAATAATTCGGCGACGCTTTGCGCAGGATGCCAGTGACGCCTTCTCATCTCGGCTTGGAATTCCCACTTGTCGAGATTTGATGTTTATGTTGAAGACTCAATCGAAAACAGCCTAAAACCTCGATCGTGTGGTCATGATCGCTGACTTGGTTGATGCATACCATCCCATTTCAGTTATGTAGATAGGTGTTAGTGTTATAAATCACTGGATTATCTGGTCTTGATACCATTATTACCCACCACCGCTATATAGTTTAAATACTGCTGGGTGCAAAATGATCTACCAATTATGGCATTCTATACAAGACAGTACATGCTGTTGGACACTGCAAATGTATCTTACACCATATATAACGTAATTCTTTTCTATTATAACTATTCCACATGGGTCCACTGTCTGAAGCAATCCAGTCTAATCTTGCTGACCAATTAAACAATGAACTCACAAACTGCCATCGTCTTCCCATGTTGTCAAAAACAAATTGAACATCTCGAGCTGCTTGGCTGTCTTCGGTCGGAGCATATGCTGTCCATGACGCCGGCAAACTGCATGCGTATCATTCCAAGAATGCTGCTTGTTGTACAGTGTGAAGATTCTCCCGCAACTGGCATGCAGAACATATTCTGAAATAACAAGACACTTCCTTTTACACACTAATGTGTGTAATAGTAATATCCTTTAAAGAGCACCAGTTTCAGACTCCACAAATTCAAAAAAGTAATCTGGCGGTATCCATGTAAACAGACACACAAATCAGTTACAAAATTCACTCGTTTTGTTAATCATCTACAATAGTTCATGGGTTGTGATGCCCGCTGCCTTGGTTGAGATAATTAAAAATGTATCAGAAGAAATTATTTTTCTTGCTAATACCGAAGGAAATAATGCACATAACATCATGACATTAATAACAATACATACGTTCACGAGGAGATGACAAAACAAACACAAAGGAAGCTAACAGAAGATGTATTACAGATTAGCTAAATATTCTATTTTCGTAAATTCGAATATCGAAATGTTTTATAAGTACTGGTTAATTTGTCATTCACATATTTGTTAGTTAATATGAATTATAATCTGTATGTGATACAGTGAAACATTATAAGAATTGTTTATTTTTTCAATACTACGAACAAAATAGGCTTCTCGTTTGCACCGTACAATTATAACTTCACCACTACAAAAGATATTGTATGTGACAGAGGAAACAATATCCCCGCACATTGAAAAGAGTAAAATAAACCCTCCACACGAAGCGACGAAACGCCCTAGAAAGAATCGATGCCTTGCTTGTTAGTACGTTGCTCATTGTATCAAACGCAGCGTTGTAGTTCAGACTTACTGTTCACAGGCCTTTGTCACACAGCTTGACTTGATTGTGATCGTAAACAAACATGAGCAAGCATTGCAATACCGTGAAGCATTTGCGATACATCATCAATGACAGGGGCGTAAAAGTTAACTCGTGCCATGGAAACCGTAAATAATATATCTATGACTATAAACCAGCAAAAACACTACTGAACCCTATCGTGTTTATTCCGGTTTGAAAGTGGTTTTGAGGAGTTGATCTTTTGTTGCCTTAACTCTCAAGAAGCTTTCACAGTTTATTATTGATGTCTTGAGAGTGAGGTGCAACGGATCATATCTCTTTGTCGTGTCCACGACACACACTTAAGAACTGGGGAATATGTGTAAGTAATTCTGGGGCTATTCTGACTTGACACAAACACTACATAACATAGGTCGATGGTAACAGTATGCAGACAGATCAATGTAGCGAGCATACCCGGATCGGCCACGATTGCTCATATATATTGAAGTTATGCTTGATTATTGACAGGCATCGTCTTAAAACCAGGTGACTGTTTTCGTTTAACACCACAATCACAATATTCCAGCTGTGTGGAGGCGGTCTGTAAATAATCCAGTTTGGATCTGTCAATCCACTGATCGGTAGTGAGCATCGACCTTAACAATTGGGATCTGATGATGCTTTAATCACTAGTCTAATAATCTAGGAACATAGTCAGTAAGGATCAGAAATCTGAATCCACAATCCCAGGTACCTGGTGTGCCCAAGGGAAGTAACAGAAGAACAGAAGGCTGTTCGTTAACAGTCAGCAATATTCCAGCTATTTGGACGTGGTCTATGAATAGTGTGGACCAGACAATCCAGTGATCAAAAACACTACCATCGATCTACGCACCTGGAGTACGACGATATGTGTCAACCATGTCAGTGACTCTGACCACTTGATCCCGTTAGTCGCCTCTTACGACTAGCATTTTGTCACTGAAGATCAATTCAAGAAAATCTCTGTTGATCTCTCATTCATCGGCTGATATAGTAGATCAAACACCAAAGCCTCGTGACTATTGAAATAAATATTTCGTCTATCCATTAAAAAGAGTACCAACAATTATTTCTCTTCATCCGGTGTCACCACTTATTTTCAATGTGTTACCCACGTTGTTTGTATCTATTTCCGACATATTCTGTAATAATGTACTACTGTACTTACCGATATGTATCATGGTGACCGGAAACAGAAATGTCCGTGGATTCATCGCTACCTTTCGGGAACTGGGGATAGAAAATATATATGATAGAGCTACACATCTTCCGATTCTGTTGTTATTTGTTTTCAAATTTCTCCAGATGAAAAATGAAGGCTTCCGTATGTAGTATAATCTTGGCCGAGCAACCCAGTGATTGATCACATTAGTCAAGTCACTGAGGTTTGCCACGATGCAAATTGTTTGTTAAAATCCATTCTGCATAATCTTAAGGGTTTAGCGTACACATAAGATTTCAGCGTACACATTAGAGTTTCAGCATACACTTAACTGTTTCAGCATACACAAAAGGATTTCAGTCTACACTAAGTCCTAAAGCGTTTCAGAGCAGACGTAAGTGTTTAAGAATATATATGATGATTTCTGAATATACGTAAGGATTTCAGCATACATATTAGGGTACACATAAGGGCTTCATTGGACAGGTTTCATTGAACAAGGTTTCAGTGTAAAGGGTTCATGTGTACGGGATGTCAGTGTATATATGAGCGTTTTAATGTATATTTAAGATTTCCAGCATGCCTGTCAGGGTTTCAGAGTAAACATAAAAGCGTCAAGGTATTCATTATGATTACAATATGTACAGTATGTATTTCAGGAAACAGATATTGGTTTCAGCATAAGTGTAAAAGTTTCAGCCTACATATGGATTTTAGTGCACACAAGGGTTTTAACGTGCATATAAGGGTCTCAGAGTACAATAGTGATGTCAGCATACTTATAGGTTCAGGATTGACGTAGGTGTTTCAGTCTTAAGGGGTTTCAGCGCACACATATAATTATGTTTCAGAATATATTTAAGGATTTCAGCATACAAGTAAGGATTTCAGCGTACATATTAGGGTTTCAGCGTACGCTTAAGGGTTTCAGTGTACACATAAGGGCTTCGTTGTACAGGTTTCGTTGTGCAGGTTTCATTGAACAACGTTTCAGTGAAAAAGGTTCCAGTGTACCGGGTTTTAGTGTACATATGAGCGTGTTAATGTACATTAAAGTTTTCCAGCATACGTGTGAGTGTTTCAGAGTAAACATAAAAGCGTCAAGGTATTTATTATGATTACAATATATACATTTTGTATTTCAGAAAACAGATATTGGTTTCAGCCTACTTATTGATTTTAGTGCACACAAGGGTTTTGACGCGCATTTAACCGTGCAATAGTGATTTCAGCATGCATATAAGAGTTCAGCCTATCTGTCTATCTGTATATCTATCTATCTATCTATCTATCTATCTATCTATCTATCTCTCCCTCTCTGTCTCTCTCTCTCTCTCTCTCTCTCTCTATATATATATATATATATATTGGTTTCAGCGTGGGTACAAGCGATAAAGGATAGAGGATAGACTGGTGTTGGTTTCAGCATATGTATAAAGATTTCATAAATCAGACGTTGTTTTCAGCGTACATATAAGGGATCCAGCCTGCATAAAAGGATTATATTCTACATCGAAACCCAACGGTGATACGTACGGTAGGGAAACGTTATTTCGTTTGTGCTATTTTTAACCATACTGCCCATATAAACTTGCTAGTGCGCAATGTGTGATTCACAACATCATCGCTCGGAACAGGCTCAGAATGTTAAAAAATGTAGTTTCAATGCACGATTTCCAGTTTGGGTGCAAAAGAACATCAGTTATGTGGACTTTGGTTCAGGCACATGCCGTCGTTTCCTAAAAATTTGTTTCTTCACGAGAAGAAAACACAGAAAAAAACAAACGGGTAGGTTCAAATCATACAAAATAGTTGACGGCTACTGTAGATACGATTGTCAGACGTAGACAAAGCAGTCAGCAAACATACTCACCCAACACGACGTCCGTCTGTACCAGTGGAACTGTTCTGTTGAACGTCCCATCAGCCTGCCACTTACACATACACATTATTAATGACGTCGTAAGCCATTATTCGTAATGGTAATGTACAGACTCGAAAGGTTGTGAGCAGTAAGTAGTGACAGTCAATACTGAGCAAGCACAACGATGCCATGCTTCAGAATTGCTCAATTCATGTGAGCAGTAACTGTTGCTTAAAACATCTACCTTTGTGGCCGACCATTGTGCTTACGTATATGTAATGTTTGCGCCTGTGGTAGAGAGGGAGCACCTGTGTTTGCCTGTGTGTGTGCATATGTGTCTTTGTGTTCATGTGCATGTACATGAGTGTGCGCATGCGTCTGTGTATTCTGATGTATAACAATGCATGTGTATTAGTCAGTGACTATTTGCTCAAATGTTTTTTCACAAATACCACCAAATACGAGACCATATTGGCGTCAAGCTGGGTTTAATGCAATCCTTAACTAACATGTAGAGATATGAAAAAATATGAAAACTAGGCAGTTTTCAGACAAATTCAATGACGCTTTGGAAATTCCATATTTGGACCACTGAGGTTATGTAAGTTACTGAGTGCGTGTAGTTTTACGCCCCTTTCAGCAATACTCAAGCAATGTCACGGTGGGGACACGAGAAATGAGTTCACACACTCATTTCACAATGCCACACTGTGCCCATGTGGGGAATCTTAAACCGGGTGCATATATGCAAACATAAGTAATGCGTTATAAAAACAGGTACATCCATTACCATCGATTTTATACTTTAACCATTTTTCTTATCCAGATATATTAATTATCAATGATTAAAGAAATAGGGATGAACTATTTTCAAGGGCTTGTATCATGTATTTAAATGAATGTAGCGCGTCTGAACACAAATATGTGTTATTTGGATTTATTCACATATTACTCAGTAACCTTGAGTAATACCGTCACTGTCATATTTATCGATTCTTTCTTCATACACACACTCACCTACAAAACTGTTGGTTAAAAGACAGACACACCTCATCCTGATTAGAGCCAAGGATGGCAGCATCATCTCTACACAACGGCTGGTCGTGGTGGGAGACGATGGTGACATCTGCCCCCCTTAAAGACTGTTAGATCTGTTAGATTCCAGATCACCCCTGACCCCAAACGTGTGTTGTTATAGCAACTTGTACGCCAATGTTTTGGACATTTGAGTTAAGCCTTGCTTCTGAACGCTGAGGATACACCGAGATCTATCAATATAGTTTACAACATCTAATCAGGGTTGTTCTGTCAGATTCCAAATCACCCGTGACACCAAATGTTGTATTTAGCCGCTTCGAGGCCACTGCGTACATCAAATTGATACGAATAAATAGCCCTATCAAATCTCAGACGTCACAATTACATAATAGTAAAGCATTAGTGTGGGGAACTTACGTCTGTCTTGACAAAACTTTTGCGTTCTGTTTTTATATTTAGTGTGTAAGTTATATCTAATAATTTCGAATATTTACGAAATATAAATATTTACTGCGTCGAACTGGGATCTTTACCTCGCCTGTCTCGAAGTAATTCCAGCAGTATCATGGCAGGGGACACTAGAAATGGACTTCACACAATGCTTATTCAGTAAGTTCTTTGTTTTGTGTGGAACTGGAAATATTTACTTACGTCCTATCAACACTGGCTTGGTATGAAACTTGAAATTTATGGAATAACAGCTGCTTAAGCTAAGTCTCTAAAAGAACAATTCTGATTAGTAATTGCATTTCATTTTTTGCAAATGTTTTGAGAGTGCACGTTCAAAGCAAGCTCGCAAGATCGCCAGAAATGCATTCTGCTAGACGCAGGAGAGCTGCTGTGTCACCAAATGCACGTGCGTGTATTTGAATATCTCACGGCACTATACTTACTTAATTTTACACGTGGCAACACGAGTAGGAATAAAGTAATCTGTCATAGCCAAACAATAGCATTCCATAGGTTCAGTTCGTACAACAAAAGATATTCCTGTAGGTTGTCTCAGGTTCTGTAACTCACACAAACACATTCCATATGTTCAGGTGGTACAACAAAGGAAATTCCTACAGACACAACCTTAAAAATGCAGGTTCGCTACGAATGAATGGTTCAAGAAATTCCTGTAGGTTGTCGCAGGTTCGGTAACTCACACAAAGACATTCCATAGGTTCAGTTGGTATAACAAAAGAAATTCCTACAGGCTCAAGCTTAAAGAATGTAGTTTCATTACATTCTGAATGACATTCAAAAATCGATCAAAGAAATTCCTCATCTAGGCTCAACCTTAAAATATGTAGGTTCGTTATGAATGAATGGTTCAAGAATGTCATCATACACTCCTTCTATACAAAACTAAAGTCAAAAGACATTCCTACAGGTGCTCCCAGGTGCATACTGGTTCGCTAACTCATTTTCTATAGGTGCAACATTTAGACGATACAAGTAGTTCAAAGACATACTGATCACCGAACAGTGGTGGTGAAAGGGTTAATCTTGCTTATTCAACGGATTGCAGTCTCCTGACAGCTATGCCCATATCGCGTTATCACATGTTACATAACGTTGTAACGTAGGTCGCTTTGTCACTCATACAGTGTATCGCTATATAATGTTTGCTTGCTGCAGTTCAAACATGCAATTTTAGAACTGATAAACTGTGTCAGCTGGGTCTATGTATATATTTTTCAAAAGTAAACTGCAAAGTAAATAGGGTCTACGCAACAGTGTGAATTCAAAGAAGTGTAAATATCCAACACTTACTGAACCAAAAACTAGACTTGCAAAGTCTTTAACATTGATAAAAAGTTCATCACTTTTAGTTTAAAATACAGCTTTAATAGAAAAGAAAACAAATATTTTTTGCTTAATAAACATATTATAATTTTACCCACATCGAATGCATACATAGGCATGACGAATCCAGCATGAATACCAAAAATCTCATTCTCTTTATCCAATCAATCCAGTAATTGCAGATCAAATCCCCTTTTGTGGAAGAACAATCATATACTTGTAGAAAAACAATCAGATAAAAAGTAATAGCAGTTGTGTTGTCTTACTCAACTAAAAACCACAATGGCAAGAGAAAGAGACTTTCATCAGCTCGTGTGAACCAGCAGACAATGTCAACTTGGTATTGAAATGTTCCCATAAAGTATACAAACGTATAATAACTTATCCTGTTAACCTAACGTTCACATGACTATTATAATAAAACAACCATAACTGAGAGATGATATAACAAAATGTAAAAAGTAGAAATCCTTTTGTTCTTCCTATCTTTAACAGAAAAACCGCTCCTTGGTGGGAAACATCCATCTCAACCTCCTGATGAGAACATGCCATTCCGTCTTCCTCATGGGACCATCCACGCCTTCTCCTCATGGGACCATCCACGCCTTCTCCTCCTCCTCCTCCTAATAGTCACACCAACTCCCCGCCCCTCCCCCCCCCCCCCCACCCCACCCCCACACACACACCTTGATGGGAACATGTACCCTCTCCCCACTTACATATGCACACTCTGAGGACAGAAGTAAACCTAGGTCTTTAACAGTCCTGTCCATGTCAAAAGAAATAGTAAAACCTCACTGATATCTAGCAAAGAGACAGTTTTATGCTTTCCTGCTTAGAGAAAGGACATATTGTTGACCCATGAGGACAAATTCAATAAATGATATATTTGGAGCTTTTTCATCACACAGAAGGAGAGCAAAATCATGTAAAAGAGCATCATGGAAGAAAAGAAAAGGTAATTTAATCTACAAGAAAAAGAAGAGGAACATGAGAGGCAAGACAGGAACAAAGCCTCCACAGAAAATACAGCCTGTGAAGATAAAATAGATTGAAACGAGCTCAACCAAAATTGACACATAACAAGATGGTTGGTGGGTATAAAAGACTCATAAACCTGCTCATTTGTAGTTGGAACACCATGGAAATGATCACCAGTCCTGAATGTGGTCAGACATTTACAAGAAGTGATAACCTACAGAGACATCTGAAGCAATTTCATAGGTCGACACAATTCTTTACCCCTCCGCCTGCTCCTAATGGCAGCATAAACACTCCTCCTCCTGATCAGAACACTCAACCTCCTCCTCCACCTAAGAGTGTATGCTCACACCAGGGGAAAGAATTCAAATTTGAAATTCCTTCAAATGTTCTTGTTGTTGGACCAAGCTCTGGTGGGAACTGAATGTTCACATATCACCTTCTACGAGATGGTTTGATTGAACCTCCTCCAGATCGTATTGTTTGGTGTTATATGCAATGGGAACCCTTATATCAAACTATTAGTGAACAACTTCCCCAGAAAGTTAATTTTGTTAAAGACCCACCCTATGATATCCCTGATGAAAACTACTTTGATACAAATTTGGTATTGGACAATTATCTGACTCAATCAAAAGTTGACCAGAAAATATCCATACTGTTCAAACTTCTCATCACAAGAATGTACTGATTCTTCTTGTTCAAAACCTGTTTCCAAGAGGAGGAGAATCCAGAGACGTTGCACTGAACGCTCATTATGTCATTCACCCATTGACAAACAACAAATTGAACATTTTACTCGAAGAATCTTTCCTGAAAATATGGATTACTTTTTGTCTATGCATGAAAAGATTACAGAAAAGCCATATGGTCAGCTTGTCATTGATTTAAAACATACCACAAAAGACGGGGACCGACTGCATGTGAACACCATTAAAGAAACAGATGAGGGAGCAGTGTGAAGGTGAACAGCCTAGGAAGCAGATCATTGTCAGTCCCAGCAAAACAAGAGCCTCACTTGATAAACTTCTCCAGACAAGCAGGAAAACTGAAGAACATAGCAGAGCTGATCACCACCCCTATACAGAAACAGATTTAGACACGGATAGCGATACAGGTCCTTTCACTATGGCTATTGCTGGTGCTGACTGTGGAGTGTTGATGGATAATGTAACAGATCTGCAAAACCACATCAAGACCTGGTGTCCTGTCAATAACCATAAAGCAACTAGGAAACGAACCAAATGGTCTGAAATCAAGAATGTCAATGATGATGATGATGATGATAATGATGATGATGATGATGACGAAGATGCCAATGACTCATCCTCTCAAAAGGGTGGAGGACCTGTTCCAAAGCGTCGTCGAGGTCAGATACTGCTCACCAACATGGAAGTAGAGGAGAGGCAAAATGTGGGCTTACAACACATCTGGAAGCGGGTGTATGACTTGTATTATGACAATATTCATCTCCAAAGGAAAAAGTTGAAACAGAATGGTCGAACCGAGGAATGGATTGACAGAAAGATGAAATAATTGTGGGAAATCAGTTGACTAGCAGTCTAAACAGCGTTATAGAATACGCCCAATACTTTAAACAGGCACCTCTGTTTCAAACGCTTCTAGACAGCCTATAAGAAATGAATCCCTCTATAGATCAAACCATCATCCAAAGTAAGATCAAACTCTTTCTTAAACCGAAAATAAAAGAGATAATGACTCGTATAGATATGCCGGACATGGAGAGTGATGCTGAATCTGACATGGTTACACAGGAAGAAGAGGAGGATGCTGCTGATGACAATAGTGAGCAAGAATGAAATATATACGTGTTCAGGCTATTTTCTTTGTCATTTGAATCCATGACATTGAAGGAGGAAGATGCAACTTGATTCATATTTTTGAAAACCTTTCATAGCCAGAAACGGGATCATGTTAGACAAGGGAAAAAGAAGATTCCACTCTATGTGAGAGGACTTGTAAAGCTGGGACCTCCAGGAGTGACATCATAAGGAAAAATGTCTGATAGTTAATAGCACATGTACACTTTGCACAAGGAAATGATGTGTTCTTGTCATTCAGACGTGTTGTATAAAATTGGACATTTTCATTTTATTTGTCGCAGAGAAAGATGTCATGACACAACTGCTACTTGTACATGTTCATATAATCAATGATTTTGTGTCTTTGGAAATTTATAAATATGCTTCAAGTCAAGGTTTCAATAAAGTTTGAATGCAAGCTCTCCTTGTTTGTTTGTTTATGCTGTTTCAGAGGGTGTGTGCCTAACTCATTCTTTTTATCAATAATGAATTGAGTTACACCCTCAGCAACTAATGTATAGAAAAACATAAAACAAACGCTTGACTTCAACTAAACTAAATCTTTTATTTAAGAAAAACCCAAACTTTTCTGTATATGTATACGATAATTGATACATACATAAACACATAAATACTTGTTGTCACATGGTTACACACTATGTTTTATAGTCAACCCATACACAAAGGATAACAGTATTTAGAATAACAACAAACATATTAGGACATGAACATAACAATCAACAACATTAGTAAAACCCCATCTTGATTTCAGTTTGTTTTGGTATCTTGAGGTTCACCAACCATCTGAATGTAGTCACAATGAGGAGACAGTCTAAAATGTTCACTCATGGGATCGTCTTCTGGTATCCACTGTGATGCACGAAGTTTACACTTAAAGCAGTACACTTTATCAGATTGTCCTGTGTAAACAATTCCTGCTTCAGCCATGGATTTAGGTGACTGTTTCATCTGAATGGGCCACGTCTTGAACGAAGCCAGTCTATCAGTAAACTTTTGTCCAAACTGCAAAGGGAGATATTTCAACACAGTCAGTCACCACTTCATCATTAAGAAAATGTCCACTCACATCCATGTTAGTAGATGTTTTTAAGTCCAACCCCAGTGGAAAAATGATCAAAGGTATGGCCTCAACTTTGGTTTTCCTGAGTCAAGTACACTATACATGACTCTTCACTGAATATTGAAGTTCTCAAACGAACATAATCTTCCATTGTAGATGGGCTAACATCAATAATTAGATAGCCCTATCTTTTCCCACCTACGTCATCTTGGTATGCTTCAGTGAAATATTTCATTTGACCAGGAAATATCTGAGACGTTAAAATTTTGTGTTCATTGAAATTCCGTTTGTTTCATAAAAGTATAAAGTAGTGAGTATTTAATGAAATTGTTCTGCTGCATTCACCTTTGGGATAAGCAGTATGGAAATGAGTGAAATTCCAAGATGATGTGACAGAGTTGTGTAAAGATTTAAAATCAATTGGCTTTTGCAAATTTCGTTCATTTTATCATACAACACAAGCAAACATTCTTTATCTGATTGTTATGAGTGGGATTTCACCTCATCTTCTGTAGGCAGTGTATCTCGAAATGGAATATTGTGTACACTTCTCTCTAAGTCAGCATAGATGTCTTGCCACACAGCATAACAATACACAATCAAGTTAGGGGGTGTATCATACATCCTGGTTAGACTTTTTAACAATCTTGCCACAAAGTAAGTCTTCCCTGAACTCGAGCCGCCAAGGACTATCGGTGCTGAAGGTATGTGAAATGTCAAGAGACATTTCGTTTCTTCCATGATGACAAGTGTTCACGACACAATATTTTTCTCAATAATGACTTGATTGACACTGATACCAACTTAGGTATAAAAGGACATACAACAAACACATCATTTCAACTAATGTTTTATTTTATTTTATTTATTTTTATTTTCTCTCTTTACATTCATACCATCAGATAGATTCAGATAGGTATCTACATCGTCTGCATTGGATGCTCTCCCTAGAAGACTGACACCATTTACATTCTGAGTAACCGTTTTGATCATACTCGATTGAAAGTTGTATGGGTTCTTCTCTAAAAAACCTGACATGCTACTGCTCTCGGCACCCGTGAACGGCCACTTCCTCGTGGTGGGTGCTGGGTAACGCCAAGAGCCGTTCAAACCCCCGTGTGGGTCAACCAGGTACATAGCACCCCATTGCTGGTTGCAAGGAGCGACCGAATTGGGTAACCTGTTTGCCGTGGGTTGCGTCCCGTGTTGGTGGAGGATGGTAGTCTGGTGGTTGAGGGCAACAGGAGCCTGAACCGTGTTCCTGTTGCCCAACACACCACTTCGGCCCTTACTTCACCTAGACGGGTTTTAGAATCGACCTGATTCCATCAACCGGCTGGTCACGCCAAGCCCTGTGTATGGACTTGTATGTCATTACACAAATGTAATTTGAAAAAAAGTTTACTTTTGGACTTGGCACATTCGTTTATATCAAATGTCAACGATTTTTCAATATGATGTTTTGAACTTAGCCTAGAGTCTTATGCCCAGACGGCGGTGGCTCATGGGCCAATCTTGTAGAATTGTTAATCTTTTAATGTTTCTGCTGGAGTATATCATCCGGCCCTTACTTCACCTAGACGGGTTTTAGAATCGACCTGATTCCATCAATCGGCTGGTATCTAAGGGTATTCAAGGCATAGCTGGTGAAGTTAAAAACGTCCGAAGATTACAAGGGTTCTTTGCTGATAGAATGCAGCAGGAAACAGGAAACAGCAATCTACCAACCTTATGTCAACAGTTTCATCTGTCGGCATTCCGGTTTCAGTTACAGCACGTAGAACGCTCAATACCAGTAAAGGTAATGCACGAGACAGGGATCAGTTGGTTGCTGAAATGACCGAAGCTGACATAATGTTTGAGATTAGAAATCAAGGCGTTATGTTTGGTAAACGGTTCTCAACACGAAAGAACTCACAAACACAACCAAATAACACGTACCTTGTTTCATTTTCAACGCCGACTGCTCCGACATCAATCAAAGCAGGTTACAGCAATATCAAAGTTGACACCTTTATTCCAAACCCATTAAGGTGTTTCAAATGTCAAAGATTTAGCCTTGGCGTCAATACATGCACAAGACCTGTCACATGTGCTCATTGCGGTGAATAAACTCATACAACGGAAGACTGTGACAATGATGCTAAAAAATGTACCAACGGTTCAGGGAGTCACCCATCACACTCTAAAGACTGTCCTTTCTGGAAAAATCACATGAAATAAATCGAATTAAATTTTCCAGAAACATTAGTTTTTCTGAAGCAAAGAAACTTGTTCAGTCTGAGGAAGGCACGGAAACTTATGCTTCTGTCCTCCAGACAACCCATGAAATAACCACCAAAGTCACAACATTATCTGTTGACTGCCAGACAGACTTGACATGGTTGAACTCTGAAGCGCCTCAAATATATTCAAATGAACAGTCAGCTCAAACATCTGATTCACGCTCTGACATACAGACTCTTTCTCAAGGTCAATCATCATCTCTCACTCAGAAGACGTCTCAAGCACAAAAACCACAAATATCTAAAAAAGAAATGTGAAACAAAGCAAATCGAGAACTGAATCTTCGAAAGGACATCAAAGTGATAGGATTTCAAAGAGGTCAGATAATTCGATCCAACTATTTAATAGGTTTGGATCTGTTCAACGAATGGATGTGGCTGAAACCATTCAGCCACGGGCGCAAAGCGTATCGCCCTCTAAAAAGGTATGGGGTAGATCCCCAATCATACCTCCCAAAAGATAGATTCTCAAAACAATATTATACAGTGGAATTGCCGAGGACTGAAGACCAACTCCAGGACGTTAGTCCATCAGCATTCTATCTTCAAGAAACACATTTAAAGCAGACAGATAATTTCAGTTTGCGGCACTTCAATGCATATCATTCTTTTCCTCCTCCGGGTGATAGGGCCACGGGAGGACCATCCATCCTTGTGAGACATAATGTACTTCAAAGCCCTGTTATCCTTAAAACTAATCTTCAAGCTGTTGCAGTACGACTTACTTTGCATGTTACTTTTACTCTCTGCTCGCTACATCAGCTCTACATCAGGCTGATATTCAAACCCTTTACAATCAACTCCCAAAACCCTGTATTATTATGGGTGATTGTAATGGCCACAACCCACTCTGGGGAGGTACAACTATAAATTTTAAAGGGAAAGTACTGAAGGAGTTTATTACAAACAATGATTTATGCCTATATAATGATTGTTCAAATACATATTTACACCCTGGCACAGGAACCTATTTAGCTCTTGATTTGTCACTTACTGATTCTGGTCTATTGAGTGAGTTTGAATGGTGACCATTTCCCAACAATCCTAAAACCCCTGAACCCATCTGATGTCCCTCCATCATCTAGATGGAATTTTAGAAAGGCCAACTGGAGTTTATATGAAATTCTCTGCATTGACAAACTTAAACCTGAACTTTTCATTGATGTTCCTGATGCTATTAAATGTTTTTCTGATAAACTGAACGAAATAGCTGATCACTGTATCCCAAAGACCTCAGTAATTCCGCACATACGAAAACCATGGTTTGATGTTGAATGCAGGCTCGCAAGGCACGGATAAAAGCTGAACATTATTTCCGTCGTCATCCTATGGTCCAAAACGTGAACAAATGTAAAATCTTAAACGCTAAAGAACGGCGTACTTTTAAACAAAATAAACGTCAGTCTTGCCAAAACTATGTATCTAAAATAAATTCACGCACGCCGATTTCTAAAGTATGGAATATGATCCAGAAAATCAAGGTAAGGGCTCTAGATCTAGTATTCACCATCTAAAAGATGGAGATCAGTTATTAACTAATACATCTGATACTGGTAATAAACTTGGTGAAACACTGGCACAACATTCTTCTTCCACAAATTATGTACCTGAGTTCCAAAGGTATCCACAACAGCAAGAAAATAAATCTATAAATTTCACTTCAGATAACGGGGAAGATTATAACGAGGTATTTTGAATTCATGAAGTTCATACTGCTCTTGACCAGGCCCACGATACTGCTACAGGAGCTGATAACATACATTATCAACTTCTGAAGCACCTACCAGAATCCTGTTTAGAAACTCTTCTAAATGTGTTTGATGATATTTGGACGTCGGGGAAATTTCCGTCATCATGGCGAGATGCTATAGTAGTCCCAATACCTAAACCTGGACGTGACCATATCGATCCTTTAAATTATCGCCCATTTTCTCTCACAAGCTGCGTTTGCAGAACCATGGAACGCATGATAACAAATAGACTAGGTTGGTACTTAGAAACCAATAACTTCATAACAGATATTCAGTGTGGCTTTCGTAAAAACAGAAGTACCATTGGTCACTTAGTGCGTTTAGAATTTTTTGTCAAAAACGCTATAATTAATAAACAACATTCAGTGTCTATCTTTTCTGATTTAGAAAAAGCATATGACACTACATGGAAATACGGCATTTTGAAAGATTTACATGACATGATGGCCGATTGCCTCTATTTATATCCATTTTTTTAAATGACAGGCAAGTTTTAAATGATTCGATTGACGGATCACTTTTTGTGGATGATTTTAGTATTTCTTGTCGTGGTAAACATATGCATACTATTGAGAGCAACTGCAGTTTAAACAAAATTAATAAATAGTGTCTTCAGAACGGTTTCAGATTTTCTAAATCAAAAACTAATTGTATACATTTCTGTAGACGATATATACCACATAAAGTCCCTGAACTGTTTCTAAATGGCACTGCTATTTAAGTTGTAAAAGAGGCCAAGTTCTTGGGATTGATTTTTGACGTTTAACGTTTCTCCCCCATATCAAATCCCTTAAAGCTAAATGCCTGAAGGCACTTGACCTGTTGAAAGTCATTTCCAATTGTAAGTGGGTAGGGGACCAAGCTACCCTCCTACAACTTTATCAATCACTGGTCCATTCGAAACTTGATTACGGTTCCATCGTATACGGTGGAGTCTGTAAAAGCAATCTTAAACTTCTTGATTCAGTATACCACCAAGGTTTAAGACTTTGTCTTGGGTCTTTCCAAACTTCACCCATTGACAGTCTTTACATTGAAGCAGATGAACCATCTCTTGCACAAAGTCGTACAAAATTATCCTTACAGTACATTACCAAATTATACTCTAATGAATCTAATCCTGCATATAACTGTGTGTTCAATCCACTTTATGAAGATTTGTATGACAAGAAGTCTTCTCTTGTTCTACCTTTAGGGCACAGAATTAAACCCTTTCTTTCTTCAGCCGGCATTAAACTGGAAAACATAGCTCCCTCCCGTCTCCTTTCTCCTCCTCCTTGGCAGTTTGATAGACCACAAGTCGAGCTAACAACAACTTCTTTTAAAAGATCAGAAACAAATGACTTACAAATTAAACAAGAATATAATCAATTAAAAACTAAATATAGCAATTACAAACCCTTATTTACAGATGGATCCATGGACGGTGGTGCAGTGGCTTGTGCCACAGAACAATATCTTCTAGAATTTCAGATAACAGCTCTATTTTTACTGCAGAAGCAAACGCCATATTAACAGCTCTCAGATATATTCGGCACCCGTGGCGAGCCACCTCCTCGTGGTGGGTGCTGGGTAACGCCAAGAGCTCGCCGACACCCCCGTTGTGGACCCGGGGGAATATTTTGTCCACCAACCCGTTTGCCGTGGGTTGCGGCCCTGTGTCGGCGGAGGAGGGGATCCTGGTGGTTTAGGGCAATAGGGACCTGTAACCGTGTTCCTGTTGCTCAATACACCACTTTGGCCCTGACTTCGCCTAGACGGGTGGTCGAATGGGCCCGGTTCGACCAATCGGCTGGTCACGCCAAGCCCTGTGCATGGACTATGTATGTGTCATTGCACAAATATTATTTTGAATTGTTCGAATTTTCTTGGCACTACTATTGATCTCTAACTTTTTGGATTGTGAAATATGATAATATAAATTTTGCCTAGAGTCTTATGCCCGAAGGCGGTGGCTCATGGGCCAATCTGGTAGATCAATTATTTATAATTCTTCTGCTGGAGTATATCATCTGAGTATCCTTGGTGCTGCAAGTCGGAGGCCAACTTGTTTTTAGCATTGTCCTTGTGATACTCCGTGGTGGGTGGGGAGCTCAGATGATGAACCATATTAAAGTAACTATGGCTTACACAACCCCCATTAAAGAAACAAGCGTCAACTTGACAATGATGATGATGAACTGCGACCGTCTATTCCGTCCTTTGAATACTGGCCACGATTTCTAGTGATCGAGACTCTTGACAGATCACCTTTCAAATTAAACCCATTTGCGGTATCTAAAGGTATACATGGCATCGCAGGTGAGGTACGAAATGTCAGACGACTGCGTTCAGGTTCCCTACTTGTAGAATGTAGCAGGAAACAGCAATCAACCAACCTGTTGTCAACTGAGCTCTTTGTTGGAGTCCAGGTTTCAGTTACTCCACACAAGACTCTGAACACAAGCAAAGGCATTGTTAGAGACCGAGATCAATTGTTTGCAGATATGACTGAGTTTGACATCGTATCAGAAATGAAAGATCAAGGGGTAACTTTTGTTAAAAGATTTACTACTCGGATAAACTCAGAAACAAAACCTACTAACACATATCTCTTCCACTTCTCTTCTCCAAGTATTCCAAAATCAGTAAGAGCAGGATATTGTAATATCAGTGTTGACACTTACATCCCCAACCCGCTTAGGTGTTTTAAGTGTCAGAAATATGGACACGGTGTAAATACTTGCACATTGTCTGTTGTGTGTGCTCACTGTGGTGAGAAAACACACACAACAGAAGATTGTGACAGTGATTTCAAAAAATGCACCAACTGCTCAGGCGATCATTCGTCATTTTCTAAACAGTGCCCAATTTGGAAAGAGCAAATGGAGATAAACAGAAGAAAGTTTACTCAAAATATCTCCTTTTCTGAGGCAAAAAAAATGGTAAAGAGATCTGATCTTCCAGAGAGTTATGCTACAGTAGCAAAAACATCATCTGAGTCAATCTCAAAAAGAACAAAATCATCCACAGGCTGCCAAACTACCTTGACCTGGGGCAATTGCGATTCTCCACAGCTTTTGTACCCTGCTATATCATCTCAGACTGAGGAATCACTTCCTAGTACCTCAAAGTCGTCTTCTGATCATAAACCATCATCATATCAGTCACTCTCTAAGTCTAAATCGACAGCTGACTGTCAGCAAACTGTTAAAAGCAAATCTAAACCAAAGTCTGATCCTTCAAAACAACAAAGTGACAGAGCTCCTAAAGGGTCACAAAATAGAATTCAATTGTTCAACAAATATGGGTCTCTTGAAGACATGGACGTTTCTGAAAACGTCCATTCTAGGGCACATAGCTTGTCGCCCTCCAAAAGAGTGCGGGGTAGATCCCCAATAAATCCCCCCAAAAGATAGTTTATTCCAATAATATTGTACAGTGGAATTGCAGAGGACTGAGGACTAATTTACATGAATTACAGCTATTAGTCCAAGATTTTACACCTTCAGCGTTATGTCTCCAAGAGACATATTTAAAACAAACAGATACATTTGACCTTCGTCATTTTAATGCATATCATTGTTTTTCACCTCTGGGTGATAGGGCCACTGGCGGATCATCCATTCTAGTCAGACAAAACGTTATTCAAAGCCCTGTTTCACTTAATACTAACATGCAGGCTGTTGCAGTGAGAATTACGTTACATGTAGCGTTTACGCTATGCTCTCTTTATATTTCACCGTCTTCGATGTTTGCCAAGACTGATCTTCAAGCTCTATATGATCAGCTCCCGAAGCCCTGTATTATAACGGGAAATTTAAATGGGCACAACCCACTCTGGGGTAGTGTAAATATAAACACTAAAGGTAAATTGTTGGAGGACTTTTGTTCTGACAATGATTTGTGTATTTATAATGATGGTTCCAGCACATATTTACACCCTGGGACAGGCACTTATTCTGCTCTCGACTTGTCACTTACAAATTCAGAACTACTAAATGAATTTGAATGGTCAGTCCACGATGACCTCTGTGGAAGTGACCATTTTCCTACTATATTAAAAGCTGTAACTCCATCTGATGTTCCTCCATCATCAAGACGGAATTTTAAAAAGGCTAACTGGGCTTTATATGAAACACTGTGTGCTGAAAAACTTAAACCCGAACGTTTTATTGACGTTCCTGATGCTATCGAATGTTTTTCTGATGAACTGAATTCCATAGCTGATGAGTGTATACCAAAGTCCTCTGCAGTTCCACATATTCGAAAACCATGGTTCAGCGATGAATGCAAACAAGCTAGGAAGGCAAGGAAAAAAGCAGAACATTATTTCCGTCGCCATCCTATGGTACATAATTTAAATAAATTTAAAATTTTAAATGCTAAAGCACGGTGTACTTTTAAACAGAATAAACGCCAATCTTGGCAAAATTATGTATCTAAAATAAATTCTCGGACACCCATGTCCAAGGTATGGAACATGGTCCAGAAAATTAAAGGTAAGGGTACTAAATCTACTGTCCATCATCTTAAACATGGAGATCAGTTACTTACAGATAAATCAGATATTGCGAATAAACTGGGTGAAACCCTCTCTAAACACTCTTCCTCTTCTAATTATGTACCTAAATTCCAGCAGTATCAAAAACAACAAGAAAAGAAAACTATTAATTTCAATTCTGATAATGGGGAAGATTATAATGAAACATTTTCTATTCATGAACTCCATACTGCTCTTGATCAAACTCATGACACTGCTACAGGTGCTGATAACATACATTATCAACTCCTGAAGCATTTACCAGAATCCTGTTTAGAGACGCTCTTATCAATATTTGATGATATTTGGACATCCGGGAAATTTCCTTCTTCATGGCGTGATGCTATAGTAGTACCAATACCTAAACCTGGACGTGATCATACGGATCCGTCCAATTATCGTCCGATTTCATTAACAAGCTGTGTTTGCAAGACCATGGAACGCATGATAAATAATCGACTTGTTTGGTACTTGGAAACAAATAACCTTATCACAGATATACAATGTGGTTTCCGGAAAAACAGAAGTACTGTCGATCATTTAGTGCGTTTAGAATCATTTGTGAAAAACGCGCTGATTAATAAGCAACATGCTGTGTCTATCTTCTTTGATCTTGAGAAGGCATATGACACAACCTGGAGGTATGGCATTCTGTGAGATCTACATGATTTCGGTTTGCGTGGTCGTTTGCCTCAATTCATAGGCAAATTTTTAAATAACAGACAATTTCAAGTCCGCGTAGGTTCTACCCTGTCTGATCATTACAATCAGGATCAGGGTGTTCCACAAGGCAGTATTTTGTCAGTCACACTTTTTAGTATAAAGATCAACAGTTTATCTAAAGTTTTAAACGATTCCATTCATGGATCCTTATTTGTGGATGATTTTAATATTTCTTGTCGTGGTAAAAATATGCATACCATAGAGCGGCAGTTGCAGTTATGTTTAAACAAAATAAATAAATGGTGTCTTGAAAACGGCTTTAGATTTTCTAAATCGAAAACTAATTGCATACATTTTTGTCGTAAGTACAAACCACATAAAGACCCTGAACTATCTCTAGATGGCACTCCCATTAAAGTTGTCAAGGAAGTCAAGTTCTTGGGATTAATTTTTGACTCACACCTTACGTTTCTGCCTCATATTAAATCTCTGAAAACTAAATGCCTGAAAGCACTTGATTTGTTGAAAGTGGTTTCAAATTCTAAATGGGGAGGTGATCAAGCTACCCTTCTCCATTTATATCGATCACTTGTCCGTTCTAAACTTGATTATGGATCCATCGTATATGGTGGAGCCTGCAACAGCAACTTAAAATTATTAGATTCTGTTCATCATCAAGGTCTAAGACTTTGTCTTGGGTCCTTTAGAACCTCTCCTGTCTATATGTTGAAGCCGATGAACCATCTCTTACACAACGTCGTATAAAATTATCTTTACAATATATCACAAAGCTATACTCTAACGAATCTAACCCTGCATATAACTGTGTTTTCAATCCTCTCTACGAGGACTTGTACAACAAAAAGTCTTCTCTTGTTCCACCTCTCGGGCTCAGAATTAAACCCTTTCTTTCTTCGGCCGGCATTGAGCTGGAAAACATAGCTCCTTCCCGTCTTCTTTCTTCTCCTCCTTGGCAGTTGGTTAGGCCACAAGTTGACCTAACATTAACGACTTTTAAAAAATCTGAAACGAATGAATTACAATATAAACAAGAATATAATCAACTGAAACATAAATATAGCAATTATAAATCCTTATTTACAGATGGGTCCAAGGACGGTGGCGCAGTGGCTTGTGCCACTGTCATTGGATCCAGAACAATATCTTCTCGATTACCAGAAAACAGTTCTATTTTTACAGCTGAAGCTAACGCCATACTAATAGCTCTTAAATATATTAAAAAACACCCTAAACGTAAACAATACATAATCTATTCCGACTCTCTTTCTTGCCTTCAGGCCTTCAGTCCAAAAGCATTCACAGTAAATTTAAACTTTCCACTGTTCTTAATCGTAGTATATGTGTATTTTTAATTTTTGGCTAGATGTGACTAAATTGCTGACAGCTGAGGGGATGATGTAAATCCAACTAGGGTCCATGCAGGCAGCAAAGGTACTGTAAGTCCCCATGGCCCCTAGTATGGTGATCTACCTTCAGTTGTTGGCAATCTATAGCCTGATTTTATGTTGTATTGTCCGAATAGTGATATTAGTTTTAACATTCCACACTAGTTTTAATTCCAGTTGTGATATTCTAGTTGTGTTACTGTCCGTCGTTGACAGGTTTTTATAGTATCCATATATTTCATTTCAGTATTTAACGTTCTCGTCACGATATGGCTGAGATATTCCCGATGTGACGTTAAATATTAACTCACTCACTCACCCACTCAGATATATTCAAGGACACCCTAAACGTACACAATATATAATCTATTCCGACTCTCTTTCTTGCCTTCAAGCTATTAAAAATATTTCTTGTAAAACATCCACTTTTAATTGAAATTATTGAATTGTATAATAATCTTGCCACTGGCCAATACGACATCGTCTTCTGTTGGTTACCCAGCCACGTAGGCATTTCAGGGAATACACTGGCTATCTTGCTGCTAAGGCAGCACTCAATAAATCTGTGACTCCACTTCTAATTCCATATTCAGATTGCAAAGCTACAATTAGATCTTATATCCGTGATCTAATGCGGAAGAAGTGGGACACTCAAGTAGGTATCAATAAATTACATGAAATAAAACCGTATATTGGTTACACCTACTTGGGTTGTCAGTCCAGATTTGAGGAGGTCATTATGCGATGATGTCGCATTGGCCATACGCGGTATACACCTGAGTACTTGTTAAAAGGTGAGGATCCTCCGTTTTGTATCCCTTGTGATGAAAGAATCACAGTCAAGCATGTGTGAACTGAATATATTGTTTCCTGCAACAGGTGTGCACTTCAAAACGTTAGCTTAGAAGGAGTAGTGTTGTGTGGCTGACTTATCCTGTTGGAAGTGATGATCTGTCCACCTGCAGCTCGTTTTAATGACTTGCGACGTCTGTCTTTGGCATCTGCTTTCTCTACTGCGCTCTGTGCTCTAACTGTAGTTGATAATTTTCCTTTGTGGTATTGCTGGTTACTTGTGCTCAGTGTCTTGAAGTAATGTTTCATAGTGGGGGACATAGAGAGGATAGTCCTCCATAGTAACTTGCAAATGGATATCACTGTAAGTGAAGTGTTGCAGTGGTATCCTCGCTCAAGAATGACAAGCCTACTTCAACACTGGGTTTTATAACAGTTTCTATGACAGGTGATTCTTTCAATACCACATGAATATTTTATTCGTTTGCAAAGGCGATGTCAGGTCCCAACCTCAAGTCAATATGTCTCAACAATGGTAACTGAGCACCTCCTACCAGCGAACTATCACACAAGTTGCACAGTATGTTTACATATGGAACTTTTATTTTGTCCACGTCAGTTTCCCAAAATTCAACTCACTTACTTTGTTTCTTAACCTGCTGCTTCTTTGGCTTCTTTACATGAGGTTGAAATAGATCATCCTCCATGGTTTTTCTGCTTCTCTTCTTTTTCTTAGGAGCAACTGTTTTCTGTGCTGTTCCTCTCTCTGAAGTTCGGTGCTCAGCAGCAGCAGATGAGAAAGATCCTATGAGATCAGTGTAATCCGTCAACCATTTCAAGAAAGGAGGTGACATTGGTTGAAGCTTCCCTTCTTAAGTTTTGGTCTTGTCAGTATAAATGGTTTTGTACAACACACTCGATCTCATCATAATTTCATGCAGATAAACTTGACTATCCAGAATGTCCTTCACTTTCAGAAGTGCATCGTCAAATCTCTCCACTGAGGAGAGAGCAACATCTTTCACATCCACACTTTTCTGCGTCATGATACTAAGATACTGATGAAACTGATTTGAAATAGCTAAAAGGTGACAAAATTGTGTGGAAGGAATTGTTTTCTGATTGGATGCTGAGTAATACACATTTAGTTTGATTGGATAAGAGATATAGAATGATATGAATTTGCTTTAAGTGAATGAAATAGATGCAAATTTAAAACGTTTTGTCATTATTCTATTGTAAACAATTCTTAGACAATACTTGAAATTATTAAGATAAGAATTTGATACTGTATAGAATTTTCAATTTAGTAGTGTATAGAAGGAATGTGTATTGTCTAAATGTCACACTTATGGAATGTGAGTTAGCGAACCTGTATGCACCTGGGAGAACTTGTAGGAATGTCTTTTGATTTTAGTTTTGTATGATGACAGTCTTGAACCATTCATTCATAACGAACCTACATATTTTAAGGTTGAGCCTAGATGAGTCTGAAGGAATTTCTTTTGACTGATTCTGGAATGTCATTCATAGTTGTGGAATGTCAATAGTTACCTATTGTTTGACTATGATAGATTACTTTATTCCTACTAACACGCCTCTGGATGCTATGGTCTTTGAAATTTAAATATGACGATATATATTTTTTTCATGAATTTGTTTCTATCAAAGCACGTCAATCATCACGCTCGTTCAGATTAGTATTTCCTATTTTTTAACATACCAAGCATCGAGACGGGGACAGGTCTGCCTGGAGATTGCGGAAAGGGGCGAATTGTGAGGTATGTCTTAAAAGGTAATTTAGGAATGCTGACGACATTTTTAACATTTCGGAGTTATCTCCTTACATGTTTACCTGGAACTATTATTGGCATCGTGTTGATGATTGTGATCATGACTAGCTGTAATAATGTTATTTCTGTTTCTCACTCATTACTGATATTACCCACTGAGTTTGGTTCACATTAGCGGATAGCGGGATCGGATGGTCAGACTCGCTGACTTGGTATCCCAGCTCGTAGATCAATGCTCGTGCGGTTGATATCTTTATTGTCTGTTCCAAAGTTGATTTATTATTTACCATAAAGTTGGAATATTCCTGAGTGCTGAGTTAAACTCAGCTCACTCATTCTTAACGCGGCATTCAGACGATATGTCAGCCATGTAACTGAGATTCAGATAATCCGGAGATTGGAATCATACGGCTGACAGTGGAAAGTCTGATTTTACGATACCACAAACAAGGGTTATGAATTGTATACCATCCTCGCTTTTGTTTCCGACACGGATAGGTCATCTTCAACGAAATAAAATTCAGACAAAAGACTAAGGAAGAGAGTAGGGTATGGATTATGAAACAAATGTTCCAGGTTTTCACAGTCGGAGATGTAAAAGGCACCATCCAAGGTAGAAAAGCTGAAGAAGGATACTGATATGTACTATATCAACTGTTTTTAGGTCACTATGACAATCTTTGGTTCCGTCAGACCCAGACTCCCCATTTGTGATAATGATGTTTATGATGTAACCAACCCGTGAAGGTCCAGGGTAGAATAGGCCTTTACCAACCCATATTTTCCATAAAAGGCGACTAACGGGATCGGATGGTCAGGCTCCCTGACCTGATCGGCACATGTTGTCCGTTCCCAGCAGGCTCCCTGACTTGGTTGACATTGGTTCCCAATTGCGCAGATCAATGCTCCTGCTGCTCATCACTGGACTGAACTGTGTAGTCCAGACTCGAATATTGACCCGAAGAATGATCCATATCAAACATTTTGCTTATTTATTTGAAAAATAAAAACATGTAGAAAGCACATATATGTACTAGGACAGATTAAACTTTTAAATTGGTGTTTGATCTCTTTAACGACATTTGTATAGATGATGGACAATTACACTGTGTTGATGAACGTGGCCTATTTCAAATTCAAAGAACCCATACAAAAATCAGGAAAGGAAAGCATATGTGCATATACTAGTATACAGGAAAACATATGTGCCACAACACCAAAACAATTAACCATTATTGATGAAAAGATAAATAGATAAAAAGATGATAATAACATCATGTGCTATTGATCACTCTAACAATTAGGTTGATAAATGGTATCTTTTTCACATTGACAGGCCGGGTACAAGAATAAAAATTAACACGAAATATACTGAACAGTCAAAGAAATGTCACACTTGGAAAAATGAATTTTATTGAAAATGGATAGCGAAAATAACAGTACGGGCGACTGCCACACGAATATTGATAGGAGTGGCGAATTTCAAATTACAGACCCGATTTAAACACTAATGGTTAGAACACTTACATTTGGGTGCAACTGATAAGTGATGGATATTGCAAAAACAGAGAGACCCTATAAAGGAACCAAACGTACCACGAAATATCTGCCATAACGCACTAACAATTAACTATGGACATGGTATAAGAAAGAAAAGAGTCTAATTATGCAACATTATTAGATGTGACCTGTTACAGACCCTATAAACGCTGATTAGCATGATTACAATTGCGTAAAACGCATGAACGTGGGATATTGAAATGACACTTACTTTTGGGTGAAATTGATAAACGATGGATATTGCAAATAGAGAGACTCAACAAAGGAACCAAAAGTACCACAAAATATCAGCCATAACTCGGTAACAATTAAGGATGGACATGGTATAACAAAGAAAAAAAGTCTTAATTATGCAACATTATCAGCCTGTTTCAAATTACAGACCCTATGAACCTCTGATAGTTAGCATAATTACAATTGAGTAAAACCGATAAACGTAGGATATTGAAAAAACAGAACCGATACAAAATCCCAAATAGCTCACAATTAATCAACAAAGCCACATGACGGTAACAACATAGCACCACTGATAAACGTTGCGGATATCACTGACAAGATATAATACACAGACTACCACAGAAGATTTGCCATATCACACCAACAATAAAGCAGTATCGCTAATAAAACGTTACCTATTTCGAATTTAAAACAGGAAGCAGAGCACAACATATCTGCCATAAAGTGAGCGAGTTTAGTTTTACGCCGCGCTAAGCAATATTCCAGCAATATCATTGGCGGCACCACTGTTGAGCCAAACAAGCACTCTCGATACTTGGGGGTAATCTTTGATTCAACCCTCTGCACGGAGAAGCATGTCAGCAACATCTGCAAAAATGCATACCACCAACTCAGAAACATCGGACAGATCAGGAAATATGTAGACGAGGCTGCCCTAAAAAGTCTTGTACATGCATTTGTAACATCACATTAGACTACCGCAACAGTCTCCTGTATGGCCCCCAGCAGTAGCATCTTGACAAGCTACAGCCTGTGCAAAACATGGTTGCCAGACTCATTACCCATACTCGTATGCATGAGCACATAACACCAGTCCTGAAAGAGCTACGCTGGCTCACAGTGAGACAAAAAAACGTCTAACACTTGTGTACAAGTGGATGTACCTGCAAGAACTGACAACCATACACCAGCCTGGACGTACACTCAGATCTGCTGACCAGAAAATGCTGACAGTTCCACCATTTCGGACCATCACATATGCTGGCAGAACCTTCAGCAGAGCAGGAGCTGCTCTGTGGAAATGGCTACCAGTGGATGTCAGGCGATCTGAAAACGTCAGCAGTTTCTGGTCCACACTGAAGACCATCCTCTTCAAAAGACCGTACGACTGAGCGCTCTTGAGCAGGAGTACTTTCTGGATAAGCTGACGCTATATAAATGCATAATTTATTACATCAGATTGACAGACGAGATATTGCAATGAGATTTAACACAAACTATCTGCTATAATCCACAAATTATTAACTGCCATTGATAAACGTTTCGCATTTAAAATTCACAGACACGATATAGCAAGCAAAGTCAGCACAGATCTTTTGGATTACACACCAAACTTAAAGTGGCATTATATTGTAGCAAAGCCTTACGAATTTCACATTCACAGATCTGTTATATCAAGTACAGAAAAGCTAAAAAAATAGGTGAGATTATAACATAGTACATTTCAAAATTTAAAATGTGTGCACAAGCATACATTGTCTGATTCGCTGAACGCTGACTTGAAAAGAATGGTTCTCATGCGTTTGGAATGGGCAGGCTTCTCCTCCTTCGCATGTTAAGCCAGTTAACGAGTCTAACTGCGTCCATAAGGACCACTACCACAAAGCCGAGGACAAATGGGGCCAACCCAGTCTGTCCGATTGTTTGAGCAGTTGGCCGATCGTCTTTAGCCGATGTCTTCGAACGTTTGTAGGTCGAGAGTGTCTTCCTCTCCAAAACAAGTGATTGGATAAGCGTATTCAGTTCTTCCACAGGCAGACCGTCAGATGGAACCCAAACACATCTTCTACTGGTAGTTTCATAGTCTGGGCCTGATAAAACATTAAAAATTAACGTACGTCATAGACACGTCATGAAACAGGAGAGCGCATGCTTGAGGTTTGTTTTAAAAATGTCTTATTTGGACGGATTCGTGAAAACGTTTGTATTGCGCAAGTTAATGTGAGTACAGATGACGTCAATATTTGATATATACTACAAATTTTTGTGTGCTTAATGGACACTTCCATCGACATTTATAGCCCCTTTAATTGAGCTCAGATGATAGTGATCATTTGAAATTTATTATGATAATGAATAATACTGAAATGAAGGTTCTTAAACCTTTAGCCGATAGTAGTCACGATATGATACGTAGGATATATTTTACGAAAGTACTCTTTTATGTATGCTATGAACACAATCGTCCAATTTGTTATCTGTAATTTTTTTTATGTTTAGCAGTATCTCGTTATGCCAATATTATGGCTTTGTGATATGTTTTTACTAAAACAAGTGAAATACTATTTTACCTGTAACACATCATGTGACTCTTAAATAAAACATGTTCGTCTGTCCATATTAAATATGTGACAAGCTCGTCGATTTGCTAATTACCAGACGTCAACAAAGACATGCCTTGTCGTTGTGTTGTTGTTGTTAAGTTTGCTTTCATTGAGTTAAAGAATTTAAAACCACTAACTAGTTGTAGTAAATGACTGATGGATTTTGTAGTAGATGAAGGATTTCGCATGACACAACTTGTAACACAACGATTTCTTTCTCGGAAGCGAGGTTGTGGTAGAAGTGGGAATAATATTGACACCCACCTCGCTTCCAAGAGTGACATTGTTAAGAAATAAGCAATGCCACGCAAAATGTTATTGTCCAGAACTCAAATACATATTTTGCTACCAGTACAAAGTAGTTTAGATTTTGTAACTCGGTGAAAACAATCCTAAATCGCATTTACACTGAAACTGGTGGATGTTCGCCACAGGGCGCAGCCATTTTTAAGATCGCCGCTTCACTGTCTAAAGTCAGTTTGAGAATAAGTAAATACTATGGTTTGCTTTATTAAGTTAAAAGATCAAACTTACTTCCTACTCGTAGATCGCCGCTCCTCTGTCTAAAGTCAGTTTGAGAATAAGTAAATACTATGGTTTGCTTTATTAAGTTAAAAGATCAAAATTACTTCCTACTCGTAGTTAGTATGTTCTTGAATCATAAACATAAACATTATGACAAGAAGCGATTTTGACGGAATCGTCGATGAAAACAAGTTGTATCTCTGACGAAAAAGCAAAGCAGGTGACAAGACTAAATGGCATTAGATTGTGGAAACATAAAGCTTTCATTTTTCAAAACAGCTGTCGCGATTGCAGATTTAGACAAACATATAAACAAGATAATCTGCCCTCGGCAATGCATTAAATATTACGGCAGCTCACATGGGTATACCTCAGGGAGGCGTGCCAGTCTGATTGGTTGAAATTACGTTCATGGGAGAGAATTATGCACTGCTGGTAAAAAGGCCGATTTAAGGTAATTAAATGCCGAAATGAGTAGTTTTAATGACAGGATTTCATTTATAACGATGCTAATAAATGATTTATGCCTTTGCAATACTCTTCTTTATATGTGATCTTTAAGGAGAGAAACAGTCCTGTGCACGCGAGGCATGTGTCATCGTTCTTTATTCATTTACCTTTGCTTTCCATCGCACATCTGGCTGTTCCTCTCCTTGCACTCGTAACAAATAGCGGACTGTGTAAATATTTTATTGCTGTTAAACAGTTGTCTTTTTTTCACATTTGACGACATATATTCTACAGTAAGCCCATGTAGTTAGTTTGATGTTTAGATTATCATCAGCGTTGCATTGGGTATAATATACTTATTAGTTTGAGAGTTCGACTGCAATTCATCTGTCCGCTTTTGGGCCAAACAGACTATGTCATGAATATCACATGTCGGAAATAAAAGAGGTTCGATGTGAGGTGAATGGATGGAAAGCAAAGGACACTACTTAACTAAAAACAAATATCTTATTAAAATGAAATCAGGTCAGTGTAGACGTAGTTGTACCTCACGTTGACGTTGACGTTGACTGACTGGGATTCATCACTGTCAGCACTGATGTATCTGGCCATGCTGCCATTTCTTCTGAAGATGCCGCTAATTCTTCTGATGATGTTGCTATTCCCTCTGCTGGTCTTGCCACTTCTTTGGACGACGTTACCCTTCCATCTAATGATGTTGTAGTTCCTTCAAATGAAGTTGTTTGTATTTCCTCCATACCTAGTACATCCGATGATGTAGCAATTCCATCTGATAATGTATTCATTCCATCTGATGATGTTGTCATTTCATCTGATGATGTAGCCACTCCACCTGATGATTTAGCTCTTCCATCTGATGATGTAGTTGTTCCATCTAACGATGTTGCCAGCCCATCAGATAATGTTGCCATTTCATCTGATGATGTAGCCACTCCAATTTCTTCTGATGATGTTGCTATTCCCTCTGCTGGTGTTGCCATTTCTCTGGACGACGTTACCCTTCCATCTAACGATGTTGCACTTCCTTCAAATGAAGTTGTCAGTCCTTTAGGTGTAGCATCTATCTGTGTAGTAGTTTCCCCCATAGCCACTCCACTTGATGATTTAGCGATACTATTCAATAATGCAGTCATTCCATCTGATGATATTGTCATTTCATCTGATGATGTAGCCTCTCCATCTGATGATGTAGCAACTCCATTCAATAATGCAGTCATTTCATCTAATGATGTAGTCATTCCATATGACATTATTGCCATCCCACCGAATGATATACCCATTTCATCTGAAGATGTTGCGAGCTCATTCGATGATGTAGATCTTCCATCTGATGATATAGCTATTTCATCCGACGATATTGCCATCCCACCTGATGATGTAGCCACTCCATCTGATGATGTTGCCAGCTCACCCGATGATGTAGCTCTTCCATGTGATGATGTAGCTCTTTCATCTGATGATGTAGTCATTCCATCTGATGATGTTGTCATTCCATTTGTTGATGTAACTATTCCATCTGATAATGTAGCTATTCCATCTGTTGATGTAGCCATTCCATATGACGGTATTGCCATCCTATCCGATGATGTAGTCATTCCATCTGATGATGTTGCCACTCCGTCTGAAGATGTTGCCATTCCATATGACGCCGATTCATCTGTTGTCGTAGTGCCACCCAAAATCCTTGTAAATCCACCGAACACAACGTTCACAGTTCCAACAGACCATGTCGTCGAATGATCAGCGTTCGGTGCAGACGACCAAGTGGTCTGATAACTGCTTTGGTTCCTTTGAAGTTAACCCGCAGATTCGTCCTCTAATTTTGCTGAAACATAAACTGGGATTTTCGTTCAATAACCTTATTACTTTCCTGAAACATATAATTGGATTTTTGTTCTTCAATGTTATAATTTTTCTGGAACATAAAATGGAATTTACGTTCAATATGCTTATAATTTTATAACTGAAGTAATTAGAGAACTGATATTCATTAAGATTATTAAACCAACCCCGAAATAATAGAAGTGACCAGAAAAAACACAAAACCTAACAGGAAAAACGGAATGAAGAAAATAGGTTCAAAGCGACAAAATTAATGTGTGCTACTAAAGAATCATTTTATGTGATCTCACACATACCATCATAACATCGTTTTAGATAGACAGTTGATTAGGGATTTGTCTGCAACTAATGAGATGTAGAAGTGGCGGTGTCATGATAACTCCCTGTGTATGTTCGACAGACACTGCCATCATGTTCAACGGCAACACAAAGTTGATCTTCACTGTCCATTTCCAGGCAAGTCCTCTTGCACGTGTCCACATCTTGTTCTGTATTTGAGTGTACTTCTAAACTGGATACCGCGTGTTCCTTTTGCTCAGTAAACCAGCATCCTGGAAGTTGATGATAATCATTATTATTATTTTATTATCAAACACTATTACTTGCACTTTCATCGGGGAGTAAGCGATATAATGGGGTTGGGTCATTCCAATAGTGGAAAAGACCAGAAAATCAGAACAGTTTCGAAATCTATTGACCAGTCAATTTATACTAATGTTATTCACTTCAGTCTGTGTTCGCTCGTCACGCCGGGTTAGACACACTAAAGTCGAAAAGAAACGTTACCGCCCTTCCTGTATGACGTACTTTCACTGGAAAGCTGAACAATACAGCTTTATGCAAATCACGAAAACAGTTCTGTGATACATGGATTTTTTCAGAAGAAATATTTTGTCCCATTTTCGACCATGCTGAAATAAACCAATAATAATGATTTCGACGTTCAAAAAGAAAGATTGAAATATAATTCTGCTTTGACAAAGTTGAACCATTTGTAGTCACTATTTCTCAAGAGTTGAAATAAGAAAAAATGTAGTGTAGAGTATGATCGTTTGAATCTTTTAACCAAGTACAGCGAGTCTTTGATATTGTGAAAAGGTCTTCTGTGACAAATTACCTTTTTTCATTTCCTGTTTACACTCTATCAATCGCAAGCACCATTTGAATTAATTTCACGTGTACAATGATTATACAGGGTATAAAGAGAGACTAGAGTGCATGATATCATGCCATGATTAAGAGCTGAAGAGAGGGAAGGAGCAACTGGGATGATGCAGATGGCATTGACATAGAACGCTGTTGCCAACGCCCTCGGATGCCATCGTGTCATGGTTATACGACGTATGTAGCGCCAAAGCGAGACTGGGGCCACCGTAGACAAACCAAAGCGTGGATGTCAACACATCACAACGCCAGTTGTAGATCGGTACCTCCTTCTTTAAGGAAGGAAGGTAACGTTCCGTTTAGTGTCTACCAGAAACAACGTCACCATCGCAAGGCATGTGTACTTAGTGGGAATGCTCCGGATCAAAGACTTTTTCGGTCAGTCATGCTTTGGGATCAGGAAGCCTCGGTTGATGCACGTCATCGTATTCAAATTCCTTTGATCTTTGGTCATGATGTCAATCACTAAATTGTCTGGTCTCGAATATTTGCAAACCGCTGCCATATAGCTGGAATATTGCTGAGTAGGATGCCAAATAACAAACAAGATACGTCAAATCCCAGCTGTCTTGATTGATGCTCTTGTCACTTGATTGTCTGGCCGAGAATCGATTATTTAAAGGTCGCCACCAAAGAGCTGGAATATCAAACAATCGCACAAATGTATGGCAGAATGGGTAACATTAACTATTATTCAAGCACTTACCAATTTCCGTTTCACATATTGTTGCATATAGCCTGCCACAAGGGATGGTGCTGAAATTCCTACTGCGTGTGTACCGGACACAGTTCTCGGTCCCTTTACGGTCAGGTTCATCCACTGCCCAGTTTAAAGATGTATCGAGTGCAGTACCGTCTGCCCATGTGTGCCCCTTTGTCTGGCTCCAGATCATAGAGACCAACCCAGACATCTGAATTCCTGCAAGATAGTTAAGCACCACAGACCTATGAAGATTCGTCTTAGAGCTGGTCACCATTAATCCATGCTTGTTTAAAGGGGCATCTAATGTGACCTAAATCTTGCCTGAACGTCAGTCGGCCATCACTGTCGGGCTAGTCGTCATGTTGAGTAGTGTTCACAAAGAAGAAGATTCTAGGGAGCATTTAATGAGGCGCGGCAAACTTAACAGCAAAGATGAATGTGAATAACAGGGAACTGTATGTCTCAAATAGTTGAGCTTAATGTTCGTCATCGGAGGATGAGTTACTGTAAATGATTCGGCGACGCTTTGCGCAGGATGCCAGTGACGCCTTCTCATCTCGGCTTGGAATTCCCACTTGTCGAGGTTCGATGTTTATGTTAAAGACTCAATCGAAAACAGCCTAAACCCTCGAACGAAGACGATTTCAAGCCTATTGTGTTCAGATTCTGGGAAGTGCTTTTGACCCCTACATAAGAAACCACGGGAGGAATGGCAGTGACAATATGTTTGTGCAGGAAGACGCGAATGGATGCGGCTGACAGTGGCAGTGAAAAAGATACAAGAGCGCCGCTCGTCTTTTGATGTTGGGTGTTACTATGCAGTCCTAACAACATACACGCAGAAGGTATTCAATCTCTGGTTAACATTCACAACTCTTCAAACCAATTGTCCGTCAATTTTGACGAAATCAATAACTTTTACGGGCGACGACATATTTGTTAACACTCATGAGAGGCCTACTAGACATATTTGTTTACGCATTTTTATAGATTGTTTTATTTTCGTTTTTATTACAGAAACTTGAGTTATCATAGAATTGAAAATAATGCTAGTAACCACACTAAATGAAATAAATTTTATCTAATTCCATGAAGTGTTTTCGTTTTACATGCTCTCGGGTGTGAGAACTTGAATGAAAATCATGAATGGAATGAGTGATGAAAGTGCTACCAGTAATGTCAAAGTTCACGCATTAGCCAATCAAATCACTCGAAGGTGTTATGACACATATGTGTGATAACACTTTGTTATGAAACACCTTTACGATGTACCACGTGGGTAACAATATTTTTTATTATAACTATTCCACACTGTTCCAATGTCTGAAGGCAATCCAGTCTAATCTTGCTGAAATACTGCAAATGCAGCGTAACACTAAACTCAATCACTCATTCACTGAGACCAAGTGAACAATGAACTCACAAACTGCCGTCCGCTTCCCATGTTGTCAAAAACAAATTGAACATCTCGAGCTGCTTGGCTGTCTTCGGTTGGAGCATTTGTTGTCCATAACGCCTGCAAACTTCATTCGTATCATTCCAAGAATGCACGTTGTTGTACAGTGTGAAGATTCTCCCGCAACTGGCATGAAGAATATATTCTGAAACATGAAGACACTTCCCTTTACATATTATTGCATGCTAAAACTGTATATCCTTTAAAGAACACCAGTTTCAGACTCCACAAATTAAAGACAATAATCTGGCGTGTCCATGTAAACAGGTACATAAATGAGTTTCAAAATTCACTGGTTTTGTTAATCACCAACAATAGTCCATGGGTTGTCATGGTCACTGACTTGGCTGACACATGCCATCGTATCCGAAATACGCAGATCGATGCTCATGCTGTTGATCCTTGGATTTACCCGTCTAGTCCACGTGTCAACGAGGTCAATAGTTCTCTCGCCTTTATAAAATGTGATACGTTGAAAGTGATTCTTTCAGTTATCGTTCTACTGAAAAGGAATCTATATTTTATGTGTCCTGGGAATTCCATTATATACGCCCTGTTTGGAATTTTTTTTTAAAAATGACTGTTATCAGAAGCTCAGATATATAACTATGTCTCAAATGGTCAAAAGAAAATTGTTGTTCTTGCTAATACCGGAAGAAATAATAAAGCACGTAACATGACATCAATAGCAATACATGCTTTCACAAGGAGATGACAACAAGAGATGGATGAGCGAGTGAGTTTAGTCTTACGCCGCACTCAGCAATATTCCAGCTGTATGACGGCAGCCTGTAAATAATCGATTCTGGACCAGACAATCCAGTGACCGATAGCATGAGCATCGATCTGCGCAGTTGTGATCCGAGGACATGTATCAACCAAGTCAGCGAGCCTGACCATCCGATCCCATTAGTCCCCTCTTACGACAATCATGGTCGCCTTTTATGGCAAGCATGGGTTTCTGAAGGCCTATTCTACTGCGGAGATGAGAAAATACATCCAAAGGAAGCTGAACGACTGTTACAGATTAACTAAATATACTGCTTCCGTAAATTCAAATATCGACATTTTATGTAAGTACTGGTCAATTTGTCATTCACATGTTTGTTAGTTATTATGAATTGAATTGTAATGTGTATGTGCTACTGTAAAAAAATATAAGAATTGTACTTTTTTCAAAATAACGACTGAAAATAGGATTCTCATTTGAGCACATCACCCTACAATTATAACCTCACTACTACCTGAAAGATATGGTATCTGCTACAGGAAACAACATCCCAGCACATTCAAAAGGTTAAAATAAACCTTTAATACAAATTTACTCGTTAGGAAGTCGCTCATTATGTCAAACAAAGCGTTGTAGTTCAGCGTTTGTAGTTTACTATTCTCAAATCTTTGTCACACAGCTTGACTTGATTGTGATCATAAACAAACATGAGCAAGCATTGCGATACCGTGAAGCATTTGCGATACATCATCAGTGACAGGGGCGTAAAAGTTAACACGTGCCATGGAAACCGTAAATAATATATCTATGGCTATAAACCAGCAGAAACAGCACTCAACCCTATCGTGTTTATTCCGGTTTGAAAGTGTTTTTGAGGAATTGATCTTTAGATTCCTAAACTCTCAAGAAGCTTTCACAGTTTATTATTGATGTCTTGAGATTGAGGTGCAGTGGAACATATCTCTTTGTAGTGTCTGTGTTAGGAATGAATAATATATGTAACTAATTTTGGGTCTATTCTGACATGACACAATATACAGACAGATCAATGCAGCAGGCATACCCGGATAAGCCTCGATTGCTCATATATGTTAAAGTTATGCTTGATTATTGACAGGCGTCTTCTTAATACCAGGTGACGGGTTTTGTTTCGCACCGCAATCACAATATTCCAGCCATGTGGAGGCGGTCTGTAAATAATCCGGTTTGGGTCTGTCAATCCAGTGATCAGTAAAATGAGCATCTGCCTTGACAACTGGGATGTGATGAAGCTTTAATCACTAGTCTAATAATCTAGGAACATAGTCAGTAAGGATCAGAGATCTGAATCCACAATCGGCACCCATGAAGAGCCACCTCCTCGTGGTGGGTGCTGGGTAACGCTAAGTGCTCTTCTTCCGTGTGGACCCGGGACAGAATGTGCCTACAGCACCCCATTGCCTGTCGTAAGAGGCGACTAAATTGGGCAACCTGTTTGCCGTGGGTTAAGTCCCGTGTCGGTGGAGGACGGGAACCTGGTGGTTGAGGGCATTTGGGCTTTCAACTGCTTTCCATTTGCCCAACACACCACTTTGGCCCTTACTGCACCTAGACGGGTGGTAGAACTGGCCCAGTTCTATCTATCGGCTGGTCACACCATGCCCTGAGCTGCAACTGTGTATGCTCAAAATTTATGAAATTGTTAATTTAATGTTTCATGCTTAGTCCTTGAGACTGTCATTTCAAATGCATCATGTTATGTATGTTTTTGCCTAGAGTCGTAAGCCCAGTAGGCGGTGGCTCATGGGCCAATCTGGTGGAATAATTACTTTTATATTATTCTACTTGAGTATATCATCCGGGTATCCTTGATGCTGCAAGCTGGAGATCCGCTTGTTTTTAGCATTGTCCTTGTGATACTACGTGGTGGGTGGGGAGCTCGGATGATGAAATCTCAACCCTAAACATGGCTTATGAAATCCCCACCAAAAATACCAAACGTCCTCTTGAAAATGATGTTGATGATGATGACCTTCGACCGTCCAGAGCAACTGACTTTTGGCCACGCTTTCTTGTGATTGAAACTGTTGACAAAACATCTCTAAAACTGAACCCGTTTGCAGTTGCCAAAGGTACTCAAGGTATTGCCGGGGAAGGTAATAACATTAAACGGTTACGTTCAGGTGCACTGCAGGTTGAGTGCGGGAAACGGCAGCAATCAGTCAATTTGTTGAGTACAGAATCGTTTGTTGGCATTCCAGTTACTGCTTCTGCTCACATGACTTTAAACACGAGCAAAGAAATCATCAGAGACCGTTACCGGTTGTTTTCTGACATGACAGAACTTGACATCGCGACTGAAATGAAAGACGAAGGTGTACTCTATGTAAAACGCTTTTCAAAACGTAAAAACAATGAAACGGTTCCAACAAATACCTACCTGTTTTCCTTTTCGTCACCAACTGCTCCCAAGTTCTTGAAGGCAGGTTACTGTATTATCACTGTTGACACCTACATTCCCAATCCGCTGAGATGCTTTAAATGTCAGACGTATGGCCATGGTGTGAATACGTGTACATTGTCTGTTGTGTGTGCTCGCTGTGGTGAGAAGACACACACAACTGAAGATTGTACAAGTACTTTTAAGAAATGCACCAACTGTTAAGGTGATCTTTCTTCTTTCTCTAAAGAATATCCAATTTGGAAAGAACAAATGCAGATCAACAAGATCAAATTTACCCAGAACATTAGTTTTTCTGATGCCAAGAAACTTGTACAGAGATCTGAGCTGACAGAAAGTTATGCTTCAGTAACCAAAACACCAATCGAGCTAAGCCCTAAAGTATCTAAATCAACCACAAGCTGCCAAACAAACTTGACTTGGATAAAAGGCAACTCTCCACAGAATCTATATCCTGCTACATCATCTCAAACTGCGGAATCAATACCTAGTACGTAAGAGGAAGTTTCACAACCGTCATCTAATCATACGTCGTCTTCTCAATCACGTTCACAGTCTCAGTCATCATCTGATAGTCAGCAAGCCGTGAAAAGCAAAACTAAACTGAAGTACGATGCTCCCAAAAAGCAAAATGGCAGAACCCCAAAAGGCTCGGAAAATAGAATTCAGCTATATAACAAATATGGATCTCTCGAGGGCATGGACGTCTCTGAAAACGTCCATTCTAGGGCCCACAGTTTGTCGCCCTCAAAAAAAGTTCGGGGTAGATCCCCAATCAACCCACCTAAAAGATAATGTCTTCTAACAATATAGTACAGTGGAATTGTAGAGGATTAAGGACTATTTTTCATGAATTACAGCTATTAGTCCAAGACTTTGCACCATCAGCTGTCTGTCTACAGGAAACGTATCTCAAACAGACACTTTTACTTTACGTCAGTTTGATGCATATCATTCTTTCTCACCTGCGGGTGATCGAGCCACCAGTGGATCATTGATCCTTGTTAAGCAGAATGTTATTCACAGCCCAGTAACACTAAAAACTAACCTTCAAGCCGTTGCAGTGAGACTAACTCTTCATATTGCTTTTACAATATGCTCACTGTATATTCCGCCTTCTTCCACACTTCATTTGTCTGATCTTCAAGCTCTTTATGATCAACTTCCGAAACCCTGCTTCATAACGGGTGATCTTAATGGCCATAATCCACTCTGGGGTGGTACAAATACCAACACTAAAGGTAAAACACTGGAAGATTTTATCTCCAATAACGATTTGTGTATATACAACGATGGTACGAGCACTTACCTGCATCCTGCAACCGGCACCTACTCTTCTCTGGATTTGTCTCTTGCAGACTCTACTGTACTTAATGAATTTGAAAGGTCAGACCACAATGACCTTTGCGGAAGTGATCACTTTCCTACGATACGATCAGGAACTTCTCCAACTGATTCTGCATCTCACACACGATGGAATTTTTCCAAAGCAGATTGGTCCTTATTTCAAACCTTATGCACATCTAGACTAAGACCCGAATGTTTCTTGGATATTACTGATCCTATTCAGGTGTTTTCTAATGCCTTAGATATAATTGCTGATGAGTGTATACCAAGGTCCTCTACAGCTCCACGGAAGCCATGGTTTAATGCAGACTGCAAAAATGCTAGGAAAGCAAGGAAAAAGGCAGAGAAATATTCACGTCATCACCCAACTGTCCATAACTTAAATAAATTTAAAACACTAAATGCGAAGGCACGTGGTACCTTCAAGCAAAACAAACGGCAATCCCGGAGGAACTATATTTCCAAAATTAATTCACGAACGCCTATGTCCAAAGTATGGAACATGATTCAGAGAATAAATGGCAAATGCACAAAATCCACTGTTCACCATCTTAAATTATCAAATTATGTTCCTGAGTTTCAGAGATATCAGAAACAACAGGAAAAGACAAAACTTAATTTTGAATCAAATAACGGTGAAGATTATAATGAAGTGTTTTCATTACATGAGTTACATACTGCTCTTGAGCAAGCTCATGACACTCCAACGGGTGATGATGATATACATTACCAGTTACTGAAACACTTACCTGAGCCATGCCTGGTCACACTTTTAGACATATTTGATAAAATATGGACGTTTGGAAAATTTCCTCCTTCATTGCGTAATGCCATTGTAGTCCCAATACCCAAACCTGGCAGGGATCTTACAGATCCATCGAATTATAGACCGATATCTCTCACTAGCTGTGTCTATAAAACCATGGAACGTATGGTTAATAATAGACTAACTTGGTATCTTGAAACCAATAACCTGATCACAAATATTCAATGTGGTTTCAGAAAAAATCGAAGTACCATTGATCATTTGCTACGTTTAGAATCCTTCATGAAAAATGCTATGGTCAATAAACAGCATGCAGTATCGATTTTCTTTGATCTCGAAAAAGCTTATGATACGACCTGGAAGCATGGTATTTTGAAGGATTTACATGACTTTGGGTTGAGAGGTCGTCTGCCCCTTTTTATATCAGAGTTTTTAACAGACAGGCAATTTCAAGTACGAGTAGGTTCAACCCTGTCTGATCATTATAATCAGGATCAGGGTGTTCCACAAGGCAGCAATTTGTCTGTTACATTATTTAGTATTAAGATCAAACGATTCCATTGATGGATCACTTTTTGTGGATGATTTTAATATTTCTTGTCGCGGTAAAAATATGCATACTATTGAACGGCAACTACAGTTGTGTCTAAATAAACAAATGGTGTCTTGAAAACGGCTTTCAATTTTCCAAGTCCAAAACAAATTGTATACATTTTTGTAGAAAATATAAGCCGCATAAGGACCCTGAATTATCTTTAAATGGCTCTCCCATCAAAGTTGTCAAGGAGGCCAAGTTCTTGGGTTTAATTTTCGATTCTCATTTAACCTTCTTACCGCACATTAAATCCCTCAAAGCTAAATGCCTGAAGGCACTAGATTTGTTGAAAGTTGTTTCCAACTCAAAGTGGGGAGGGCATCAAACTACCCTCTTACACCTATATCGATCACTGGTCCGTTCAAAACTCGACTATGGCTGAATCGTATATGGTGGAGCCTGCAAAAGCAACCTTAAAGTTCTTGATTCTGTCCACCATCAAGGCTTAAGACTTTGTCTGGGGTCTTTCAGAACTTCACCCATTGAAAGTCTCTACGTTGAGGCCGATGAACCATCTCTTACACAACGTCGTATAAAACTGTCTTTACAATACATTACTAAATTATATTCTAATGAATCTAATCCTGCCTATAACTGTATGTTCAATCCGCTTTATCAGGATTTGTATCACAAAATGTCTTCCCTTGTTCCGTCTCTAGGGCACAGAATTAAACCATTTCTTTCTTCTGCGGGCATTCAGCTGGAAAGTATATCGCCTTCCCGTCTTCTTTCTTCTCCTCCTTGACAATTGGTTAGGCCACAAGCTGAGCTAACATTAACACCATTTAAAAAATCAGAAACAAATGAATATCATGAGTTAAGAAACAAATATGACAATTACAAATTCACAGAAGGGTCCAAGAACGTTGACGCAGTATCTTGTGCCACGGTCATTGGATCCAGAACAATATCTTCTAGACTACCGGATAGTAGCTCTATTTTCACAACGGAAGCGGCACCCGTGGCGAGCCACCTCCTCGTGGTGGGTGCTGGGTAACGCTAAGAGCTCGCCAACCCCGTGTGGACCTGGGTCAGCATGGTCCATAGCACCCCATTGCTGGTCGCAAGGAGCGGCCGAATTAGGCAACCTGTTTGCCGTGGGTTGCGTCCCGTGTCGGTGGAGGACGGTAGTCTGGTGGTTGAGGGCAATGGGAGCCTGCAACCGTGTTTCCGTTGCTCAACACGCCACTTCGACCCTTACTTCACCCTGTGCATGGACAACATTCGTATGCACTTATTGTATTGTGTACACGTTTTGATATTGGATTTTCGTGTTTCAAATTATATACTATACTATACGTTTGCCTAGAGTCCTATGCCAGAAGGCGGTGGCTCATGGGCCAATCTGGTGATATGGACCGCTGATTACTGAGTTTCTACGGGAAAATGCCACGGGCCGGACCAGCCTGACATTGCTCCTGTTATTTACAACAGCTTTTCATGTCCGTATTTCTGGAGTATGGTATTCCTGTAACCCTGATGCCGTAGGCTGGCTTCCACTACAGCACCGTCCTAGTTGACACTCGATGGCGGGTGGGGAGCAGGGATGCTGAACCTTATTCTTACAACATGGCTTTACCTACACACTCTGGTTCGTTGAAAACTAACAAACGTAAGCATTTAGATTCTCTGTCATCTGATGAAGATGCCTGTTCACAAGTTCCAACGTCTTGGCCAAGGTTCATAGTTATTACATCTGCTGACGGAAATCCCCTAAAACTAAATCCCTTTGCAATTTCTAAGGGAATCCAAAGTATCTGTGGGGAAGTGAAAAACGTCACCCGTCTTCGTTCTGGCTCAATCCTCGTGGAATGTGATCGGCGACAGCAGTCTGTTAATCTGTTGAGTGTTGAGCATTTTGTTAACTTAAAAGTTGTTGTCTCTGCGCATAAGTCACTCAATTCTTGCAAAGGCATAGTGAGAGATCGTGCTCACTGTCTGTCGGACATGACAGAGGAGGACATAGCAAATGAACTGACATCTCAAGGTGTAACTGCCGTAAAGCGCTTTACTAGAAAAACAGAAGCTGGAAATGTTGTGAACACTCACACATATCTTTTCACCTTTTCATTATCAAAACTTCCCACATCAATAAAAGCTGGTTACTTTAACATTGGAGTGGAGACCTACATCCCGAATCCACTCCGTTGTTATAAGTGTCAACGGTTTGGCCATGGAGCCAGATTTTGCACTGGACCGACAAGATGCTTCCGCTGCAGTGGAACTCATGAGAGTTCCGAGTGTACGAATGAGATTCAGTGTGCCAACTGTGATGGTCCGCACTTGTCCTCTTCCAAGACCTGTCCAGCTTTTGAGCACGAAACAAAAATATTACAACTTAAATGTACCAACAACATCTCTTATAGTGAAGCAAAAAGGTTACTCTCAGCGTCTTCTCCTTACACTAAAACATTCTCAGCTGCTGTGTCTTCCACGCGTCGAACTCCACCAATGTCAACGACATCAACTCAAACTGACATCTCTTGGGTACGTGATGACCAGAGCAACTATGGCAATACATCAGTATTAACATCTGCCACACAAACAGACATTCCATCCACAACTCATCCTAAACCATTAGATAGAGAGGCTACAAATGTAAATATCAATCAGGATGACGCTCATGTATCTAGAAAATCAAAAAAGCAAATGAGGAGAAAGGCCAGGGCACTCCAGCACTTGGAGGAACTTTCTCCAACACAATCCCCTGTAGAGGTTCAAAATATGTTTGATCCTCTGGAGATGGAGGTGAATCCCTCACTCCCAGGCAGTGGGAATAGGACGTCCTCCCGTTCTCGATCTCCAGTTGAACCTCCGTAAACGGTTTCATGACAGACTACACTTTGCTGCAGTGGAATTGCAGAGGACTGAAGAATAACTTCAATGAAATACAATTACTAATACAAGATCATCAGCCGTCAGCATTATGTCTCCAGGAGACATACCTCAAACATTCCGATACCTTTAACTTACGTCGGTACAGCGATTACCATTCCTTTTCCCCTCCTGGGGATAAAGCTACTGGAGGCACTTCTATTTTAGTGCGGCAGGGTATCATTCACAGCCGTGTCCCACTTCATACAAATCTTCAGACTGTTGCCGTTCGTTTAACTCTCCACATTGCATTAACTCTGTGCAGCTTATATATCCCTCCTTCGTCTTCTATTCGACTATCGGACCTTCAGAATCTCTATGATCAGCTTCGAAAGCCATGTGTTATTATGGGGGACCTCAACGGGCATAATCCGCTTTGGGGAAGTGCCCATACTAATGATAAAGGTAAAATCATCGAGGAATTTATTTCCAATAATGATTTATGTATTTCAAACGACGACTCAGCCACCTATTTACATCCAGCTACGGGAACATATTCTTCCCTGGATCTGACACTCACTGATTCTACCTTATATAATGAATTTGAATGGGTGGTCCATGATGACCTATGTGGGAGTGATCACTTCCCCACCATTCTCAAAAACATCAGTTCTGGTGATGATCCACCTGTATCAAGAAGGAACTTTGCCAGGGCTGATTGGTCTTTATATCAGACTCTATGTGTTGAACACTTGAAGCACGATCTTTTTAGGAACAGTGAAGATCCTATACAGTTGTTTTCGGATACACTAAATGACATTGCTGATAAAGCAATTCCTAAGTCCTCTGCAATTCCCCATATTCGTAAACCATGGTTTACCAATGAATGTAAACAGGCCAGAAAATGTAGGAAGAAGGCTGAAAAATATTTTCGAAAACATCCTACTGTCCATAACCTAGACAAAGTAAAAATTACTAATGCCAAGGCAAGACGTACCTTTAAGCAAAATAAGCGTCAGTCGTGGCGAAATTATGTTTCCAAAATAAATTCACGTACACCCATCTCAAAGGTGTGGAATATGATGCAAAGAATAAAGGGCAAAGGTTCCAAATCAACTGTCCACCATCTGAAGGACGGTGATAATATATTAACTAATACAACTGATATTGCCAATAAACTTGGTGTAACTTTAGCCAAGCATTCATCTTCATTAAATTATATCCCTGAGTTTCAAAAGTACCAGAAACAACAGGAGAAGAAAAACATCAATTTCAACTCGGACAATGGTGAAGACTATAATGAATTGTTTTCATTACATGAGCTCCATACCGCCCTTGAGCAAGCTCGTGATACAGCTACAGGATCTGATAATATTCACTATCAGCTCCTAAAGCATTTGCCCGAATCATGTTTAGAAATTCTTTTAGACATTTTTGATCAAATATGGACTTCTGGGAATTTCCCAACTTCGTGGCGTAATGCCATTGTTGTCCCTATACCAAAGCCTGGCCGGGATCACACTGATCCATCTAATTACAGACCAATCTCCTTAACGAGTTGTGTCTGTAAAACCATGGAACGAATGGTAAACAATAGACTAACATGGTTTCTTGAAACCAATAATCTTATAACAAATATCCAGTGTGGTTTCAGGAAAAACCGGAGTACAATTGATCATTTGGTACGACTAGAATCATTTGTTAAAAATGCTCTAGTAAATAAGCAACATGCAGTGTCGATATTCTTTGATCTTGAAAAAGCGTACGATACCACCTGGAAACATGGTATTTTAAAAGATTTACATGATTTTGGTTTGAGGGGTCGTTTACCTCTTTTTATATTACAATTTTTAAGTGACAGGCAATTTCAAGTCAGAGTGGGTTCAACCCTGTCTGACCATTATCATCAGGATCAGGGGGTCCCACAGGGCAGTATTTTGTCTGTAACACTTTTTAGTATCAAGATAAATAGTTTATCCAAGGTTTTAAATGATTCAATCGATGGATCATTATTTGTGGATGATTTTAATATTTCTTGTCGAGGTAAAAATATGCATACTATCGAACGGCAATTGCAATTGTGTTTAAACAAAATAAATAAATGGTGTCTAGAAAACGGCTTTAAATTTTCTATGTCAAAAACTAATTGTATACACTTTTGTAGAAAATATAAGCCACATAAGGACCCAGAACTGTTTTTAAATGGCTCTCCCATCAAAGTTGTTAAGGAGGCCAAGTTCTTAGGTCTAATTTTCGATTCCCACTTAACCTTTTTGCCGCATATCAAATCACTAAAAACAAAATGCCTGAAGGCCCTCGATTTACTGAAAGTGGTATCCAACTCAAAGTGGGGAGGCGATCAAGCAACTCTCCTACATCTATACAGATCACTTGTCCGTTCCAAACTCGATTATGGCTCCATCGTATATAGTGGAGCTTGCAAAAGCAACCTTAAACTTCTTGATTCTGTCCATCACCAAGGTTTAAGACTTTGTCTTGGGTCTTTTAGAACATCACCTATCGACAGTCTCTACGTTGAGGCTGATGAACCATCTCTTGAGCAGCGCCGTATAAAATTAGCTTTACAGTACACTACTAAATTGTACTCCAATGAATCTAACCCTGCGTTTAATTGTGTCTTCAATCCCCTTTATGAAGATTTATACAACAAGAAATCTTCTCTGGTTCCACCTCTAGGGCATAGAATTAAACCATTTCTTTCTTCGGCCGGCATTGAACTGGAAAACATAGCTCCTTCCCGTCTTCTTTCTTCTCCTCCTTGGCAGTTGGTTAGGCCACAAGTCGACCTAACATTAACTTCATTTAAGAAATCAGAAACAAATGAATTACAATACAAACAAGAATACAATCAATTAAAAAACAAATATGGCAATTACAAATCCTTATTTACAGACGGATCCAAGAGCGGTGGCGCAGTAGCATGTGCCACTGTCATTGGATCCAGAACAATATCTTATAGACTACCAGATAACAGTTCTATTTTCACAGCAGAAGCAAACGCCATATTAACAGCCCTCAAATATATTAAAAAACACCCTAAATACCACCAATATATAATCTTTTCTGACTCTCTTTCTTGCCTTCAGGCGATTGAAAATGTCTCTTGTAAACATCCACTTTTACTTGAAATTATTGAATTGTATAACGATCTCGCTACTGGCCAGTGCGACATCGTCCTTTGTTGGTTACCCGTAGGCACGTAGGCACCCGTCACGTAGGCATTTCTGGTAACACAATGGCCGATCTTGCTGCTAAGGCAGCACTCAACAAATCTGTGACACCACTTCTGATTCCATACTCAGACTATAAAGCTACAATTAGATCTTATATCCGTGATCTAATGCAGAAGAAGTGGGACACCCAAATGGGTGTTAATAAATTACATGAAATAAAACCGTATATTGGTTACACCTACTTGGGTTGTCAGTCCAGGTTTGAGAAGGTTGTTATGCGACGATGTCGCATTGGCCATACTAGATACACTCACGAATATATACTTAAAGGTGAGAATCCTCCGTTTTGTATCCCTTGTGATGAGGGAATCACGGTCAAGCATATCTTGCTTGACTGTATTGATTTTGCCATCACAAGGGAGAAATATTTTCATGTCAAAACAATGAAGGATCTTTTTAATGTTAATTATCATTTAATCATTGAATTTTTAAAGGAAATAGAATTATTACATAAATTTTGAATAATATGTTTTGTAAATAGAAAGTTGATATTTTAACCATGGTGGTAAGAATTGTCAACTGCGATTGTTAGTGGCTGTACCCTCAAAGGGGGTTAAAGTAGCGTAAAATTATTGTCCCCCTGAGAGGATACGTAAGTCCCAAAACTTTCAAAGTGAAATCTAAACTGACCAATTTTTAATCGTAGTATTTTTGTCATTTTATATTTCGGCTACATTTTCCTACAATCACCAACGGCTGAGGGCATGGTGTAAATCCAGCTAGGGTCCATGCAGGTAGCAAAAGTAATGTAAGTCCCCATGGTCCCTAGTATGGTGATCTGCCTTCAGTTGTTGGCGATCTACAGCCCGTATTTTATATTGTATTGTCCAAACAGTGGTATTTGTTTTAACTCTCCACACTAGTTTTAAATGTAACTGTGATATTCTAGTTGTTTTACTGTCCTCTGACGACAGGTGTTTATAATGTATACATATTTCATTTCAATATAGAAATGTTCTCGTCACGATATGGCTGAAATATTGCCGATGTGACGTTACATATTAACTCACTAACTCACTAACTCACTAACTCACAACGGAAGCTAACGCCATATATAACGGCTCTTAAATATATTGAAAGACATCCTAAATATAAACAGTGCATCATCTATTCAGACTCTCGCCTTTTGTTGGTTACCAAGTCACGTAGGAATTTCTAGGAACATGATGGCCAATCTTGCTGCCAAGGCAGCACTCAACAAATCTGTGACACCACTTCTTATTCCATACTCTGATTACAAAGCTAGCATTAGAACTTACATCCGTGATCTGATGCAGAAGAAGTGAGACACCCAAGTAGGTATAAATAAATTACATGAAATAAAGCCGTATATTGGTTACACCTACTTGGGCTGTCAGTCCAGATTTGAAGAGGCCGTTATGCGACGATGTCGTATTGGTCACACCAGATATACGCATAAATACCTTTTGAAAGGTGAGGATCCTCCATTTTGTATCCCTTGTGATGAAGGAATCACGGTCAAGCATGTCTTGCTTGACTGCGTGGAATATTCCATCGCAAGGGATACCTATTTAAATCACGTAGTATGAAGGACCTTTTTACTAATATCAGTTCTCATTTAATTATTGGATTTTTAAAAGAATTAGATTTATTAAATAAATTGTAAATAGATAATTTTTTATTATCGGAAGTTTAAATTGGTAGCTGTGCTTGTTAGTGCCTGTATCCTCAAAGGGGGTTGAAGTACTGTATAATTACTGTCCTCCTGAGAGGGTACGTAAGTCCAGAAACATTCAAAGTAAATTCTAAATTTCCACGTTTTTAATCGTAGTATAAGTGGGTTTTTTTATTGTATGGCTAGATTTCCCAAATTGCTGACGGCTGAGGGGATGATGTAAATCCAGCTAGGGTCCATGCAGGTAGCAAAGGTAATGTAAGTCCCCATGGTCCCTAGTATGGTGGTCTACCTTCAGTTGTTAGCAATCTATAGCCCAGTTTTATATTGTATTGTCCTCTATCGATAAATTGTTTTAGGCATAGCTACTGGTTTTACATTCTTTTCTGTGATGTTCTAGTTGTTTTACTGCCGTTCGTCGACAGGTTTTTATAATACTCATATATTCCATTTTAATGTTACGTTCCCGTCACGATATGGCTGAAATATTGCCGATGTGACATTAAATTTTAAATCACTCACTCACTGAATCCACAATCCCACGTTCCTGGCGAGCCCAACGGAAGTACCTCGAGAACACTGCTCACTCGCAGTCAGCAATATTCCAGCTATACGATGTGGTTTATGAAAAGTAAAGTCTTGACCAGATAATCCAGCGATCAAAAGCAGGAGCATCGATCTAAGCAACTGGGATACGACAATTTGTGTCAACGAAGTCAATGAGTCTGACCCCCCCGATCCTGTTAGTTACCTCTCAAGACAAGCAGTTTGTTACTGAAGATTTTAACTCAGCTCTTCATGGATGGAGAATAGAGCGGGATACGTGCGAAGTTAATGGTTTAGATTTTTTATAATGAATGATGGACAGGAGTGCGCTATGTATGATCATTCAACAAAACATGTGGGGATCTGACATTCAACGGCAAACGTAGTATATGGAGACTCCAAAGCCTTGTGTGTATTGCAAGAAAGATTTTGTCTATCTATAAAAAAAAAAGTCGACCAAAATTGTTCCTTTTCATCCAGTGCCACCACTTATTTCCAATGAGTTACTCATGTGGAATAGTATAAACAATAGGGGTACAGGACCACACCATATAACCCAAGAATATAAAACTATCCTTCCCTCAATCATATATACTCATGGAAAAATTTAAGGGAACGCATATTTCTCAGGGCAATTCAAAATTCTGTTTACTAACTTCAGTGCCATGTATTATTGTTTTCGTGAAGAGCAGTTCACTCAAACACACCATAATGCTTTCCATGCACGTGTACTACATGCTCTTAAAGTTACATGCACTTAGATTTACACGTGACATATATGTGCATTGTCAAACACAATGGTTAAAAACATTGTTAACTCATTAACCCCAGAGCCACTGGAGCCCCATGCTGATTGCCTGCCTGGCTGTGACAGGACTAACTAGGGCTATTCATGACGGATATCCCTGGCAGGTTTCAGAGATTACTGGAAACTGTGTCGTCATATGAGCAAGTCCTGATTGTTTAATTGTGTTGTAAAGATATATGTTGAAAGAAAGCAGGAGTGAATACATGTCATATATGCAACGTATATATTACGTAATTTTATTGCACTTTCTCTTGTAGACTTTTGGTGGTGTGTGCATGTGTATTTTCTAAACACATGTTTGTATTCTTTGTATGTAAGACATGCTTAAACAAAACGTCCCTCTCATATCATTGTGTGAGGTTAAATTGTTCAAAACATCTATGTCAATGGCAGTAAGGGAGAATTTACACACATGCCTAATAATCTTCTAGGAAAGAAGCGTTTTCGCTGATACGTTGCTAGTGTATACTGAATATTTTAAGGTAAGTACTAATAAGCTAGTGTGTGACGTACATGGAACAGATTCACAGTTTGTCACTTTTCTTCATCTAGATTTAACGCATAAAATATATGTTATCACAATAACATACATGTATACAGATTGTATAATGTTATTCCTTGCACATACATAAGACAAAGGGTCATGGGATGGGGCGTCATCAAAGTTCCCAAATAGGACGTTTTGTATCTCAATATAGTCCCTGATTTTTTATCTATGACCAATCGTATCGAGGGATACCTGTCACATAGGAAATGACAGGTGATGGTGCGTGGGCTAAATTTCTGAAGAACACGTTCGGTCACTAGACAGCTTACATACAGATTGACTAAAGGTTAGATTGTTGACCAATCGATATGCTAGATTTCGGCTTTATCAACTATAGCTATCATGAAATAGTTTGTGTATCGTGAACATACATGGTCGTAAGGATGCCTGAAATGTACAAGCAAGGACTAACAACCACTTTGACGAGTTTATTTTTCTTTGAAGCGCTCATAGCGTGACAATCTGATTATTTTCACCCCGGATAACCCTATCCAACCTTTGAGTAGAGATAGTATTTATTTGCATATACATTTTGCGCACACTACTTGTACATCAAACATAATAGCAGCTGAACATTTCAATATAATCTGCACATTGTTATGAATAAATATCATAATTCAAGTACATGTACTATAGAATTCAAAACAGCTACAAAAAGATACTGATTTATTGTGATGCATACATCATAATCTCCCCAAATATTTATGAAGATGTGCATACTTATTTTTGTTTTGAAAGAAAACAAGGTTCAGAAGGTTGGCAATGGGCGTGACTCCACAAAACAGGTTGTCCAATGATCTAACAGCGCATTAGTTTGTTTTACACTTGTCACGGGACAAAACTTTACCTGGACATGTATTCGGCCAGAGGCTGTTATTTTGAGGTTGAAAGAGGTGTTCATGTATCTCATTTAGTGTTGTCTGATTGAATGATTGGCACCCGTGGCGAGCCACCTCCTCGTGGTGGGTGCTGGGTAACGCTAAGAGCTCGTCGACACCCCCGCTGTGGACCCGGGGGGATATTTGGTCCACCAACCCGTTTGCCGTGGGTTGCGGCCCTGTGTCGGCGGAGGAGGGGATCCTGGTGTTTGAGGGCAATAGGAGCTTGCAACCATGTTCCTGTTGCTCAATACACCACATTGGCCCTGACTTCGCCTAGACAGGTGGTTGAATGGGCCCGGTTCAACCAATCGGCTGGTCATGCCAAGCCCCGTGCATGGAGTTTATGTTGAAATTTGCACAAACTGTGGAATTGTTTATATTTTGGTCTTGGCGCCCTTGGTTTAAGTAATATTATTTAACTATAATTTTGTTTACATGAACTTTGCCTAGAGTCTTATGACCAGAGGGCGGTGGCTCATGGGCCAATCTTGTGGTGCATATCTCTAATGCTACTGCTTGAGCATATCCTCTTGGTATCCTTGGTGCCGCCTGCTGGAGGCCCACAGGCATTAGACATCGTCCTTGTTGACACTCCGTGGAGGGTGGGGAGCCAGGAGGATGAAACACAAATCTATTACCATGGCAAACCAAAACCCCCAAAAGCAAAAACGTTATCACATTGATGGTACTGATGATGAGGATGATATCATTACCAGACTCTGTTACTCTGAACGTAACACATGGCCTCGATTCATTGTCGCTGAATCAAGTGAGAAAAAGTTGACATCTTGTTCTACCTTTCTGCTAGAGAAAGCAATTCAAGGAATTGCTGGGACTGTCAAGAATGCTACAAAAACTCGATCTGGTTCAATTCTCATAGAATGTCTAAAGAGAGAACAAGCGGCCAATCTTCTGGAAGCAAATTCATTCGCAAATATCTCTGTAAAATGCTATGCTCACAAATCTTTAAATTTTAGCAAAGGACCGAGACAGAGATAAGTGTCTTGCTGATCTGTCAACCGATGACATTGTTAGTCAGCTGCGTATGCAAGGAGTGGTCGAGGCTAAGCGATTCAGCTTTAAAAAGGACGGAATATATCTACCCACAAATACTTACTTGCTTACGTTTGATGTACCCAGTTTACCTCAATCAATTAAAGTAGGATGCTCCTCTATGAAAATTGACATGTATGTTCCAAATCCACTGAGATGTTTTCACTGTCCACGGCAAAAATAACCTGGTTTCCGCAGTGCGGAAACCTGATGGAAAGTGGACTGAAACTTAAGTTTCCACCAAGAATCCAGTGAGTTTCCGTTCTTTTACACTGAGTTTCCGCAATGACGGAAACTGTCAATTACCCACTTTCTAAGGGTTTCCGCACGGTATCCGTTACCCATGCTCCAACAAGTTTCCGTTGAGTTTCAGTTAAGTTAGAGATCCATCAGGTTTCCGCAGGGTTTCAGGCACCAAGACTCCATCAGGTTTCCGCAGAGTTTCAGTTACCAAGACTCCATCAGGTTTCCGCAGAGTTTCTGTTGCCAGAAAACTTTCCACAGCATTTCATTTACTCAGGTTCACAGGAGTCATTCAATGTGTGTCATTGCATATAACATTCTTGTTACTCCTGGTTGGCAAAGACAATATAAGGAGTTTGTGTACAATCATCACGTATACATAAAGAAAAACAAAAGATACAATAAGATTCACTGTTTTATTTTCAGACAAATATGGATCAAACATATATCTAATAAATAATAAAAAGATATAGCACTAGATAACAGATCAATATTTGTCACTTATGACAAAAATATTTCTAAAAACATGCTATAACAGTTGCATCCCTTGACTCCTCCTGCACCTCCTCACGCTGACACAGAAAAACACACCCCAGTCAGTCAATGCTAAACATATAATAACACACACCATGCAATACAATACAACAATGAAATAAAATGCAATAAAGAACTTAGGTTACATTGAAAGTACAAAAAATGTATTTAAAGTAAATAAAGGTCTCTTGGAAAATAGATAAAAATTAAGATTGAATAAAATTGTATTAATTGAAATAAAATCAGAATATCAAAACTATTAAAGTTTTACATTGAGAATAATTCAAATTTAATTGATCACAGATAAAATTACGTTCATGTGATCGATTAGCTATTTACTAGCCCACTTGGGCATCCTTGAGCGGATATCTCTGTCATTGTGGTTGGATGCCGCATCCTGGTCTTCATGTTGGCCTTAGCTTTGGTGGTGGCGTTGAAAATTGTGGCTGAGTCCAGTGCAGACATCTTGAGTTTAGATTCCCAGGTAAAGGGGTAAGGGAGCAATGAATTGGCATCTTCTTCATCACTCACAACTGGTGAAGTCATTTCCAAGGTAAGTATAGTTGAAACCCTTTCCTTTCGTCGATCTGGCCAGTCAATAGTTTTCAGGCTTTTCATGCGCAGTGCAATTTTCTGAAAATTAAACAAAAATCAATCAACAGATAAACCATAATGCCAAGATGGATTGCAAATTATTAAAAAGGAAGTGTCGTGAAAAATTATTTACTTCATTAATCACCCCAACACAAATTAAGCAGTTTATCACATTTAATGACATATCCTATTTTCTTATGGACACACAATCTGTTGCTCTGAAGTGACATGAAGTCACTGAAGTGTAATAACATGTTTATATATCACCATTAACTGACTTGATTCTTATGTTATGATTTATGAAATTATGATCTGAATCATGTGTTACATATCTTAAGAATGTAAAAAGCAATAATCCATAAACATTTTAAATGTATATTTCCGGAACTTAGAATCTGTCACACATTGTAATGAGAAGAATTGTTACATGTTATTATTCGAATAGATATACTTATGGATTTCATTCTTTTTGTTTTTTTGCTGCTGTTCTGTGTGACACTTTCTTTCCGGTTTCTTGTCTACTGAGATCATCACGCCTGTTCCGCCACACTCTACAAAGCGCTTCTGAAAATAAATGTTTAAAGTACTATACAGCATGTTTCACACATTTTAGTTCATCTGTTAGGCAAAGGTATTTATATATGCCATGCTGGCTTGGTTACTGAAGTTAACATCCATAAATCTGTCTTTACACTATTATTTAAATCATTAACTATTTATAATGACAGGCAGGTGAGTGAAAATTACCTTCACAAGATCCTATTGACCATCCTTGGTCGTGATATAGTCACTTGTTTCTTTGACTACTATATTCATAGAGTCCTCGTCATCGGCTTTACTGAAATAAAAATAAATGTCATTTTTCTTGCACTTCATTCAATCATGCATTCAACACAATGTCTATTAAAATTAACCATCGTCAGTGAAAATTATACAACCAAGTAAACTGCAGATTTATAACTTTGAATACATATATTGTTCTGAAAGTTTACCATTTTGTAGTTAAATGATTTAAAATAACTTCCAAAAAGGCTAACCATCCTTTGTGTTATTTCGTGCAAATTCTATGTACATCCTGTTTGCCAAAGTTATGCAACCGGTAAGTGAACAACTGACATAAAGATCATGATAAAAGAAGTTTAGTTATATCACATGACATAACCTTGCAGCAATTAAGCATTGTAAAATCAAGGGGTCAGTTTGATGGCAATTTCACACAGGTGTAATGTTAAACTGATTTAGTTTACCGGCTATTCAAATCCATTTGCACATACCTTCGATAGACAAGGGTGATCCTCCAGGAGCAGTCGTGTCCAGATTTTTCTCACAACAGCCTAAAAGATTAAATCAAATACGTTAAATATAACAGGTATATATATATGATTATGCTCAACACGTATGTATTAAATTATTGAAAAATTACATGAAATTGTAAATGTATCCTACGCAGAGCTAACAGTTTCTTATATGAATTTAGTGTTTGCCTCAAATAGTTCAGAAACGCATCTGACCCCTCTGAGCGAATTTGGGGGTAAACAATTTCATTTCACTAATGATCCAGGATTGCATTTAATAAATTACACCGAAATGTTGCCATTGTAAAAGCCCATCATTTTTATCATTCTTTAAAATATATCTGAATTGGTGAAATACATCTTGCAATACCCAGTAAACCCATGAGTGAACCACTACATATGGCGGATCTTTTTGATGCAGATCGTAATTCATCCCCCCCCCCCCCCCCCCCCACCACACACACACACACACACCTTTTGTACAAGTGTTAACCGAGTTGCAACGCTAAAATTTGCAAACTATTAACAGGAGCACTAAAATCAAAAGTCTGCCCCTTTAAACTTAAATAAATACTTGTGGTTAGTACTAAGATAGTTACTTACAAATACAAGCTTGGTGTATTCTATACCATGTCGATCTATTGAAATGGAATATAAACAAACTTATTTTTCAGGCCTATTTTACTTAGATTTAACGATAACATTTGAAAATAATACGAGCGAAAATATACATTCGCGGGATAAACTTTATAATCTATCCGGATTTCTGTCATTAACGCAATATTTCTTTAAACGTTATTTACAATAAAATACCCTCGGTCTTACCTGACACATCCGAGGTACTCCGAGTTGCTCGCATCCGTTCTCTGCTTTCTTCTCCAAGTCGCGAATTCTTTCGTCGAGTGCTTTTGGGGAAAGTGAGGTGGCCATGGCAAAGTTTACACGACGCAGCCATCTTATGCTTAAAGTTTTGAAAAATAATTGCTAGGAAAACAAATTTGTTCCCACCCGCCAAACAAGATGGCGTCTCGCTAACACTCACGGGAAATAGACAGTTTTGTCATTGTGTTTTTTTAAATAAATCTAATGTGACCATTTGACAGTAGATTTCCTCGTTCTACAACAAAAGAGGAAGGTACACCCTGTTGTGAGTTGTTTTGTTAACAATTAGATAGTCTCGCGTGGACGTGATCCTGTCGCCATTCGTTTATTTGTTTACATTGCCGACATCAAAGGGGAGTGTGAAAAGTGGAATTCAGCGGATTGAATGTAAGTACTCAAAGTGACAACAGTGAGCAGTTATGGTTTTAGCAGTCTTTTCATCGCATTAGCGTCACGGATTGCTTTTCTCAGTGTCAAGCATCAATATGTAGACCTTGTGATTATTAACAGTGATTAATTGTGAAAACATGTTCACCTTACTTTAACATGCCCGAGCGTCATGAGTCCTACTGATTTAGCACTCATGGGAAACTTTATTGTGGCAAATAAGTTATTTTCTAAAATCCTGTCAGGAGAAGGTAGTATCCGGATATATTTCTGCTGGATGGACACCCCCCCCCCCCCCCCCCCCGTACCATGTAAGTAATTTACGCACTGTGCTCACAACATGCACGGGGGTTAGAAATATTAACATTGTTTGTTCTTTTCAGTTATACACCCAGATCTACTATCCCTATCTACCCTTTAAGTTAACTTTACTACTATTACTAATATAATTTGGTGATGTGTCACAATTTCTTTGAAACCTTAATTCATTTGTCAATGTGAATGAAGAATGAAGCACAATCCCACTGACCCTTTGGCTATGATTTGTACATGCATAATTTCTGTAGACTATTCGTGGCACTTTCTGCTGCAGGGACACAGTTCTTTGTGGACATTGCGACAAGTAATTGTCAAGAAAAACAGCCTAAAATCACGAGAAATACGTTTCTGAAATATGGTTGGTTTCTACAATATTTGTTTTAACATGGGTACCCAGAGATATTCCGCATATATGTCTTCGTTATATCTATTCATATAATCTGTACTCCAGAAATATTTCAACCAAGTCACATCATACATTTATTAGTTCATCAAATTATCTAGTATCTTATGTTCTGTGTCAGTTCTGTGTATCCAGTTGTACCAGTTAATCACTTTCATGGTTTGATATTTGTTTTATAACCATTAAAACCTTGTCCATCAGTACATGTTGCATGTGTTAGCCCTACAATGCATTGACATTATCATCACACCTCAAGTTTCATATTTCTGAAAGAATCGTTGTGTCAGTTATTTGATTTACAGATATGGATTGTGGACCAACAAACTCGGAGAATGATGCCCGGTAAGGGAATCTCTTTTATAACAATATTATTCATATAGCTTTATATTGAAGCTGACACTATGTTAATACATACAACAAACCTTTTTGACCTCACTCAAAGTGTAACTGTACATGGATTCAAGCATAATATATACATATATTTTAAATTCCAGGAGAAATACGGCTTTTCTGTCCTCACTGCCAGACGTCTGTTTCAAGAAAAATACGTTATCTCCATCTCCGTAACAAGATGTTTGTTAGTTTGTAAAGATTTTTCGGGTGAATGACAAATGTTTCATCAGGTCAGTCATCAAAGAATTTTTAGATTTCACTAAAAATCGAGTTTGCACTGTCACTTTGCTATCCATGTTTAATATATTTAATGTATGTATCATACATGTAACTGTAATAACTGAAAGTGAGCAAATGGTAATACGTATTTAATATTTGTAATACATGTTATCTGCATTATCATATATATTGCTGTGTTTCATTCATTGAATTGTCTCTCAGTTGAATTGATGATTCAAACTGAATGTCCTTTTCCTTTCCAGACACTGACAGTGACCAAGATATTAACAGCACATTCAAGGTTTGCGAGCTATTACCACCACAATGTGAGAGCCTGATTGATTCGGATTCAGATGTTTCGCCAGATATTAACCAGGACTCGCATACACCAACAAACATCTACAGAAGAACAAAGCACTTTGTGTACTGGCTAGCTCGTATTCATTCAGTGTGCCTACTTCCTGAGCAATGCTTGTGTGCAGAGAATTCTGTTACTCTTCTCTGAGCGCCCCAGTTTCTTAATACAGCGAATTGTGTACTACTGCAACTGCCCTGTTGCATTAAAATGTGAGCTTTTCTAAGAAATGAAACAGTTGGATCATAATATTTCCAGCGTTTGTTTTTTGTTCAAATAAATATGTAATAAATATAACAAGATAATACAACATTTTTCAGCTTTCTAAACTAAGCAAACTCTCATTGTCATCTTCCTTGTACAGAAACCTAGCGGAAACCTACATTACCCAAGATCCACAAGGTTTCCGCAAGACCAGAAACTTACTCACTCCAGCTATAAAGGTTTCAGTAAACTGAAACTAAATGGAAACTTCCAACTACAGTTTCAGTTGACGGAAACATGACGGAAACTAAGACTTGTTAGTTTCAGTTGTGGAAACTATGCGGAAACTCTCATTGCGCGTTTCCTGAAACTGAAACCTAGCGGAAACCTACATTACCCAGTATCCATCAGGTTTCCGCAAGAACGGAAACCAAGTTATTTTTGCTGTGGTCAGAAGTATGGCCATGGGCAGAACACTTGTAAGAATCATGCTTCTTGTTCATGCTGTGCTGGTAAAGATCACGACAGCAGCACGTGTTCGTCTGAAATCAAATGTGTAAATTGTTCTGGATCTCACATGTCGTCTTCTAAAGAATGTCCGGTATGGCAGTTTGAAATGAGTGTCCAACGTATTAAAACTGAGAAGAACATAAGTTTTTCAGAAGCAAGGAAACTGGCAACTTCAGCTACACCATCTGGTAGCACTGTATTGAGAGGTAAGTCAACATATGCAGAGGTGATGAGACCTTCCACTAAATCTATTGATTGCCAAACAGACCTGACTTGGCTGACAGCTCAGACACCTATGAGTATTCAGGATCTTCCTTCTGTTTCTTCCTCACGAAAAACTTCACAATCCTCTGAAACTCAAACAGCACCTGCACCGGTTATCAAAAAGAAGAATGTAAATGTAGATTACTCTAAGAAGCAAAATACAAGTGACCGTCTTCCTAAGGGACAAAGAGGCTCTGTATCACTTGTAAACAGATTTAATCTTTTAGATGACATGGAGGTGCCACTTCCTCTGACAACCCGCTCTCGGAGCCATTCTCCTAAGAAAAATGGTCGTGAACTGTCACCAATAACACATCCTAAATGACGGATACACTAATACAATGGAATTGCAGAGGACTTAGGAAGAATTATAATGAGATTCTTCTATTGTTACAGGACTTTAAACCTTCAGCATTGTGTCTACAGGAGACGTATCTGAAACATACTGATGTTTTTAACTTAAGACAATATAGTTGCTACCATTCATTTTCTCCCCACGGGGACAAAGCTACAGGAGGATCTAGTATCCTGGTCAGACAGGACATGATTCATAGTGCCGTTCCGCTGAATACTGTTCAAGCTGTTGCTATCCGGCTGACCTTTGTGCTCACTGTATGTACCACCTTCATCAGTTCTTCGTCAAACTGACCTTCAAAGTTTGTATGACCAGCTCCCAAAGCCCTGCATCATTATGGGCGACTTAAATGGGCACAACCCTCTATGGGGTAGTACAAATACAAACAATAAAGGGAGAGTTATTGAAGATTTTATTTCCGATAATAATTTATGTGTTTTTAATGATGATTCCAATACTTTCTTGCATCCAGCCATTGGAACGTATTCTGCACTTGATCTAACTCTCACAGAGTCGAACATTGTCAATGAATTTGAATGGTCTGTACATGATGACCTTTGCGGAAGCGATCACTTCCCTACGCTCCTGAAATCTATAGCACCAGGTGACAATCCACCTTCATCCCGGTGGAATTTCACTTAGGCAAATTGGCCTGTATATGAGCAATTATGCGTTGAAAAATTAACACCTGATCACTGCAGTAATGTACCAGATCCCATCTTGATGTTCTCAACACAACTGAATGAAATTGCTGATCAAACCATTCCTAAGTCCTTTGCAACTCCTCATATTCGTAAACCACGGTTTACTGACGAATGCAAACAGGCAAGAAAACGTAGGAAGAAAGCAGAAAAATATTTTCGCAGACATCCTACTGTTCATAACTTCAACAACGTTAAAATCACTAGTGCTAAGGCACGACGTACGTAACAAGCGTCAATCTTGGAGGAATTATGTTTCAAAATTTAATTCACGTACACCCATGTCTAAGGTGTGGAACATGGTTCAGCGAATAAAAGGCAAAGGTTCAAAATCCGCTGTTCACCATCTTAAAGATGGTGACAAATTAGTCACTAACAAAGCGGACATTGCAAATAAAATTGGCGAAACTCTTGCCAAAAACTCATCATCAGCAAATTATGTTCCTGAGTTTCAGAGGTATCAGAAACACCAGGAAAAAACAAAAGTTAATTTCAATTCCAATAATGGTGAAGACTATAATGAAGTGTTTTCGTTTCGTGAGCTCCACACAGCTCTTGATCAAGCTCATGATACTGCAGCAGGTGATGACAATATTCATTACCAGCTATTGAAACACTTGCCTGAACCATGTCTGGCCACACATTTGGATATATTTGACAAAATATGGACGTCTGGATATTTTCCTCCTTCGTGGCGTAATGCTATTGTAGTGCCAATACCAAAACCTGGCCCGGATCACACGGATCCATCAAATTACAGACCGATATCTTTAACCAGCTGCGTCTGTAAAACCATGGAACGGATGGTACATAACAGATTAATTTGGCATTTGGAAACTAGTAACCTCATTACAAATATTCAATGTGGTTTTCGGAAGAACAGAAGTACTACTGATCATTTAGTACGTTTAGAATCCTTCGTCAAAAATGCTATTATCACCAAACAACACGCAGTATCTATATTTTTTTATCTTGAGAAAGCATACGATGCTACGTGGAAGCATGGCATTTTAAAGGATTTACATGATTTTGGTTTGCGAGGTCGTTTGCCTCTCTTTATATCACAGTTTTTAACCGACAGGCAATTTCAAGTCCGAGTGGGTTCAGCCCTGTCTGCTCATTATAATCAGGATCAGGGTGTCCCACAAGGCAGTATTCTGTCGGTCACGCTATTTAGTATTAAAATAAAATAGTCTTTCAAAGGTTTTAAGTGATTCAATTGATGGATCATTATTTGTGGATGATTTTAATATTTCTTGCCGTGGTAAAAATATGCGAACTATTGAGAGACAGTTACAAATTTGTCAAAACAAAATTCATAAATGGTGTCTGGAAAACGGGTTTACATTTTCTAAAACTAAAACGAATTGTATACATTTTTGTAGGAAAAACAAACCCCATAAAGACCCCGAATTATCATTAAATGGCACACCCATCAAAGTTGTGAAGGAGGCTAAATTTCTTGGTCTCATCTTTGACTCGCATCTAACCTTTCTGCCCCACATTAAGTACCTCAAAGCCAAATGTCTGAAGGCGCTTGATTTGTTAACAGTTGTTTCTAATTCAAAGTGGGGAGGGGACCAAACTACCCTCTTTCACCATTATAGATCTCTGGTTCGATCGAAACTTGATTACGGTTCCATTGTGTATGGTGGAGCCTGCAAAAGCAACCTAAAGCTATTAGATTCTGTACATCACAAGGTCTGAGGCTCTGTCTTGGATCTTTCAGAACATCTCCCATTGACAGTCTCTACGTTGAGGCCGATGAACCATCTTTAAAACTTCGCCGTATCAAATTGTCTTTACAATATATCACAAAGTTATATTCTAATGAATCCAATCCTGCTCATAACTGCGTTTTTAATCCTCTGTATGAGGATTTGTATAATAACAAACCTTCACTTCTTCCACCTCTTGGAATAAGAATCCAGCAAGTCATTTCTGCTGCTGGATTTGCGCTGAAGAATATTTCTCCTTCTCGGATTTTTTCTTCTCCCCCTTGGCAATTGGTGAGGCCACAAGTTGACCTAACACTGACAATGTTTAAAAAATCAGATACTAATGAACTACAATATAAACAAGAATTTATTCAGTTAAAACATAAATATAATACATGCAAATCCTTATTTAGAGATGGGTCCAAGGATGGTGGCGCAGTAGCTTGTGCCACTGTCATTGGATCCAGAACAATCTCTTCTAGAATACCCAATGATAGCTCTATTTTTACAGCAGAAGCAAACGCAATACTTATCAGCTCTTAAATATATTCAAAGACATCCTAAATATAAACAGTATATCATCTTTTCTTACTCTCTTTCTTGCCTTCAGGCAATTAAAAACGTATCTTGTAAACATCCACTTTTAATAGAAATTATGGAGTTATATAATGATCTTGCTACTGGCCAATACGACATCGTCTTTTGTTGGTTACCAGGCCACGTTGGCATTTCTGGCAACACAATGGCCGATCTTGCTGCTAGGGCGGCGCTCAACAAATCTGTGACACCACTTCTGATTCCATACTCAGACTATAAAGCTACAATTAGTTCTTATATCCGTGATCTAATGCAGAAGAGGTGGGACACCTAAGTGGGTATTAATAAATTACATGAAATAAAACCCTATATTGGTTACACCCACTTGGGTTGTCAGTCCAGATTTGAGGAGGTTGTTATGCGACGATCTCGTATTGGCCAAACTAGATACACTAACGAATATATACTTCAAGGTGAGGATCCTCCGTTTTCTATCCCTTGTGATGAAGGAATTACGGTCAAGCATATCTTGCTTGACTGTATTGATTTTGCCATCACAAGGGAGAAATATTTTCATGTAAAAACTATGAAGGATCTTTTTTATGTTAATTATGATTTAATCATTGAATTTTTAAAGGAAATAGAATTATTACATAAATTTTGAATAATATGTTTTGTAAATAGAAAGCTGATATTTTAACCAAGGTGGTAAGAATTGTCAACTGCGATTGTTAGTGGCTGTATCCTCAAAGGGGGTTAAAGTAGCGTAAAATTATTGTCCCCCTGAGAGGACACGGAAGTACCAAAACTTTCAAAGTGAAATCTAAACTGACCAATTTTTTAAACGTAGTATTTTTGTCATTTTAAATTTCGGCTACATTTTCCTACAATCACCAACGGCTGAGGGCATGGTGTAAATCCAGCTAGGGTCCATGCAGGTAGCGAAAGTAATGTAAGTCCCCATGGTCCCTAGTATGGTGATCTACCCTCAGTTGTTGGTGATCTTGGCGATCTGTCGGTTATTTTATATTGTATTGTCCAAATAGTGGTATTTGTTTTAACTCTCCACACTAGTTTTAATTGTAACTGTGATATTCTAGTTGTTTTACTGTCCTTTGACGACAGGTGTTTATAATGTATACATATTTCATTTCAATATCAAAATGTTCTCGTCACGATATGGCTGAAATATTGCCGATGTGACGTTTAAATATTAACTCACTCACTCACTATTCTTCTTGGTGACATGCGTCACTGGTATAAATCTGGGTAATAGTAGAACCTATAACTTTTGTCATCTCAGCCCCGAGTTGTGCATCATACCTAGTGTATAATTTATTAATTTCCTCATCTGACATTTTCTGAATTTTATCAGCAGTTATGTTATGGCCTAAATATTGTTTTGCCTTACCACCCACAACTAGTGTTACCAGTCTGTCTCGCTGCTTGTTGTCCTTTTGTTCATCTACAACTAACATCTGTTCCAGTAAATCATCACACTCTATTTTAAAATATAGTAATCTTGTTTTAATTTTTAAGAAATAATAACCAACACACACTAAATACAGGGTTAGGTTATACAAGACTACAACTTCGAAAAACAACATTGTACTAATACATTACTAAAATTTACAAAATCATTACTAAAATTTACCAAAACATTGTTAAAATTTACTAAAACATTACCAAAACATTACTAAAATTTACTTTTATTTAAAAAAATTAATTTAAATTAAACTATTACTTGGTAATCCACTGGTTGGTCAGTTTTCAACAGGAACTTAGCATATTTATTTTCAGCGAGCTGTTTCTTCACCCGTTCCTGGTCTAGTTTACTCATCACATCATTCTCTCTCAAGCACTCCTTGAACGAATCCCAGTCCTTGCAGTAAAATAATGCCACCCATCACGTCTGCTCCCTCAAATCTTTCAACACCGAGTTGAATTTTTGTGTCAGCACCCAGATAATGTGATTTGTGTGCCTGCCTGAAAACGCTAAACACAATAGCATGTCTCTCATCTTTGTTATCTATCTATTAGCGCTACAGTCATCCAGGATGAACGTCGGTTTTCCTTTAAATTGGTTGTGAAAAAAAATTAAATACTCATATAGGCGTGTATCCAGGTTGACTCTGTGTACGTCCGGGTCCGTCATCACCCAAGATCTATCTATGTAAGTCTTGTTCATGTCTATAGTAGGACATAAAATGATAATTTTGTCAAATACGTATTTATAGTACCCACCCAACAAATCCAGTATGAAAATGGTCTTGCCACAACCCGTCTGCCCACTTATTATGGCTTCTTTGAAACAAAATGTTCTCATTGTAGCAAATCAATCCGTCTCACGATGTAGAAAACACCGGAAACAGAATAGTCAGCCCATGTTATTCTTGTGGATTGAAAATGCTATTTCCGTCACAATATATTAAGATGTATTTTTACATGTAACCTGGATACCACATTTGAAGGAAGACTTTATCCCTGTGTAAAACAGTCCATGATAATATAAGCAAGATACAATGTTCTTAGGAATATGATTAAATCTGATTTCAACAATGGAGACACCCTTATGACCACTTAGAGAATACATTGTAATTGTATTTGATGTATTTATTTCAAAAGATTTATACCATAATCAAATCTGTCATTTCATGTTGAATTTGGATAGGAGTTAACATAAGCAGTAATGCTTGTTCACTTTCATATGTTTAAACCCTCGTGTTAGATGATGTATTGTGTATCGTGTTGTGAACGACTGTTCACACCTATCTAAACACCAAAACAAGCTTTGTGACATCTGTGGCTCATTCTACAGGGATTCTAATATTCTGCATGCATAATAACTATGATTTTCACAATTTTCATTTTTATAATATCAGTAGTGTAATTGGGTTTCAAAATGGCGGCGGAGGACGCAATCTGTGCCCTAGTTTCACGAATGCTTGGGCGTGGAGGCCGTAATGCTTCTCTGTTCATTGAGCGTAGGGAGAAGCAATGTTATGGCAGAATGAGAGGAACACTGGGCACCTCACTCGGAAGCTGTCACCAAATAAATGAAAGAAACCAGGATTAACATGGACACTTGGGAACATTTATGTGAAGTTACCTATTTATCATTATACACCTTTTTCTTAATCTTCATGCTTGATCGGGAGAGCGGATTTCCTTCAGTGGATCGTAAACATAGCTTTGAATGGCTGTAGGTCGGACTCACGGGTGGGCAAACGATTCACTCATTGTTGGAGTACACTATGAATCAATCTGTTTCTTTATATGAATGGGTTACTTGTCCCAACTCCTCTAAACATCTAGACATGATGGGTTGTTGGATATGTTCTTAATACTGGACATACCTGGATATTTCATGGAAATATGTGTGCTGTTGGATACAATGGATATATGAGTGAATCGAGCTGTTCATGGAATCATGGCGTTGTTTGTACCAATGTGTGAAGGGTAACTTACCTTGATGTTCTGTTGATGTATAGTAGAGAGGCTGATGAAAATATATATCCAGTGAAATGCACACAGTATAGGGTTAAATCCAGTGAATCGCACACAGTATAATCCAGAGAGGGTTGTAATCCAATGAGAAATATCCACAATGTGTGAAATCACTTCAATGTATATCCACTAGCGACTTCAAAGGTTGAACTGAGTATTACTTGGGACTGTTTGGTGGGGTTTATATACCCACCAGAGTCTAAAAATACGATGTGGGAAAACCCATGTACAACATGGTCTATATATACACACACCAGGTGTTGACATAATAGATCTCAATATACAATAGATAGGAGTGACTCATTTTCTAAAAATAAACACACCAATTGTTGATATAACAGATCTCAATATACAATAGATAGGAGTGACTCATTTTCTAAAAATAAACACACCGGGTGTTCAGGTGTTGATGACGTCATAAATCCAGTATGGCGGATATATTTTTTTAAGTATCCTCCTTATAACAGCCCACTACCGTGTTGAGTGTTATCAGCTATCGACCTCATATCCAAACATAACAAGTACATTGTTGTTAAGTAATCATCGATATGAACGGAGGATAGATCCAGGTCACTGACGTTGTTGACTATCGAGTTTCGCTTGATTGCTGGTCGCTTCATTATTTCACCCCACTGCCGATATGCTCTCATTTAATGGTTAAATAACTGATTAGGCACTCCCTCTATAGTCACTTCAACTTTGGTGATTCCTGGGTTGAAAAATTTCTTGCTGTCCCTTTTGAATGGACCATATTCCTCCATGGGTATGTTCAAAATACCGTCCATCGATAGCGCCGGCACGTTCATGTTGATATTCCCTACAGTGTCGCTCTTGTCACGAACGATCATTCTATGTCGCCTTATCCTATCGTACAGGATGTACATTTTTCCAGAGTACAGAGTACTGATTTCGAATCTGTCACATAAGATCTGGACTAGCCACTCAAACGATATTTTGTTGATCTCGTAACTACCCTCATCACTGTTTGGCGTAATACACGACTTTGCTGTAATCATTGAACATGAGTTTGTATTCCAGCCTGTCACCCAATGCGGCTTGGTAAAACGGTGCTTGGTCACTTAGCAACTCAAAGTCTAGTGGGATACAGAAACTATTCCCATACACATTAACGATTGCTTCTTCACTATCCGGTAGTTTGGTTAACTCCTCTGCTGAGAGGACATACCCGATAGATGACCTACTCGATTCACCAATTCCCTGCTACACGCTGTTGGCGCGTTTTCCTGCACTTTTCCATAGGTCTGTGTAAAAGTAACACACATCGCTGTCGGCTATACTAAGCACCTCATAATTTTTATGGTGGTCTTCTTGACTATAGCACGGCCCACATGATTCACGAGCTCACGTTTGTCTTTGTCTGAAGTCAACGTGATGTTAAACGCCAATCGTACCGTACCTGGTACTATGACCTAGTTCTCACCCAAGGTTGGGAATCTAGCCAACAGTACATGGTTCTGGTCTATCTTTCTGGGGTTGTTTGTAATATAGGCCAGGAGCATTAGACACAAACAGTAGGTTACATTGGACAAAAATAGTAGAAAGCTGCATTTTTCAGAAAAGCTTCAGAATATCATTGCCAGGTGCAAAGTACAAAAGTTCTGCAAATTCTACCTTGTGGCATTTTCAAAATGGTCGCCAGTTTCAAGATGACCGCCAGAATCATTAAAATGATTATACACACAAACATTTTGTCAATAATTATGCCATGTGATATACCAAATGAAAGCTCATCTCACAGAGTTTCTCAATATGTTGATATCATGCACTTTGGCATTTTCAAAATGGCCACCAATTTCAAGATGGCTGCTAAAATCATTAAAATGATTATACACACGTATATTTTTGTCGATAAATATGCCATGTGACGTATCAAATGAAAGCTCATCTCACAGGGAATCTAAATATATTACTTTTAACACCACACATACATAAGCCAATAACAAATGGCATGATAACAACACATTTGATGCTTGTGCGTTTGGTCAAACTTATCAAAATGTCAGCTATGCTTGACTTCATACATTTTCAGCTGTTATTGATGAACAGAATTATTATCTTCTCACGACAGATAATTTCATCATACAGTTACCATGGAATCCATGTGAAGGTGATAAGCATATATGATATGTTGTCTGATAAGCAGTTCAGGAAGTGCATTTCTCTGAGAAAAACAAGGTCTCCAGCAGGACGTGAAATTATGGAGGTGAACACAATGTTCAAAGTCTAAATACTTGTCACTTGACAGCGCATTATGTGTCTAGGCATTTTATCTTGTCTCAAGACATTTTTTTCTTTTTTCTTCAAGTTCCAGTTGTTATCAGTTTTATACTTGAGCCAAAGTAGGTCAGTGTTATCAGTATGAATTGCATTTTGCTATCATATCACCCTGACTTTGACAACACTGAAAGCCGAATGTTTGTGTCGTTCAGTCCGCAGTGCGAAATATGAGAGCCTTAAATTTTCCAGGCTTTACATTTACCATGCGAGAAACTGACTCTTACAATACAGAGAGCCTAATATCTCATAATTACTGTGTTCATGAATGGGAAATTGACTTTGAGAGCCTAATGTCTGTGGTTTGCTTTCTAAATACCCATGACTTTGGCCTTACAGAGAGCGTTTTAATTGGGTTTTGTGCAGTCTTCCTGTGTGAATTACTTACTTTGCCAAAACCTATAGCTTAAAGCATGTTTTCTCTAGTCTTTCTGTATGAAGACCTTACATTGCCAAAACCTATAGCATAAAGCATGTCTTTGTACTTTTATATCAAGTACTTACTTTCCCAAAGCCTTTAGCCTGAAGCGTGTTTTGACTAGTCTACCTGTATGAAGGACTTACTTTGACAATAGGTGTAGCCTAAAGCTTGATTTGTATATGCAGAAATTACTTTGACAACACCTATAGCCTAGAGCTTGCTTGGTCTAGTCTTCCTGTGTGAAGGACGTACTTTGACAGGCTAAAGTTTGTTTTGTCTACTGTATGGACTTTCTTTGATAACACAATAAAAACCGACGCTTGGTCCCTAGGTGGGCGGTTATTTTGAACGCTGCGCACATGTCATGAAACATATATCAGCTTCTATACTGTAAGATATCAACCTGTATACTTCAGTGTACGTTACTGTCTGTGTACATTACTGTAATTGCAGTGATGTACGTTATCAGCCTCAGTACATTGCTGAATGTTTCAAATTGTTCAGTGTACTTTGTAAGCCTGTATACCTTAGTGTACTTTATCAGCCTGTATACATTACTGTACATTTACGTTTTCAGCCTCTATACATTGCAGTGCTGTACGTTATCAGCCTGTATACACTACTGAACATATCAATCTGTATACCTCAGTTTACGTTATCAGCAAGTGTGCTTTACTGTACGTTATCAGCCTTTACAAATTACGGCACCCGTGGCGAGCCACCTCCTCGTGGTGGGTGCTGGGTAACGCCAAGAGCTCGCCAACACCCCTGTTGTGGACCCGGGGTATATTTGGTCCACCAACCCGTTTGCCGTGGGTTGCGGCCCTGTGTCGGTGGAGGAGGGTATCCTGGTGGTTGAGGGCAATAGGAGCCTGCAACTGTGTTCCTATTGCCCAACACACCACTTTGGCCCTAACTTCACCTAGACGGGTGGTAGAACTGGCCCGGTTCTATCAATCGGCTGGTCACGCCATGCCCTGCGCATGGACAACATTATTAATGCACCTATTGCATCTTATTGTGCATTTTTCTGAAACTGACTGTTTTTGTATTTGAACTTATAAACTCTCCGTTTGCCTAGAGTCCTATGCCAGAAGGCGGTGGCTCATGGGCCAATCTGGCGATGTTAACCGCTGAATACTCTCTATTTCTAAATAGTTGTTATGGGTAGAGCCAGTCTGGCAATCGTTTTAGTTAACAAGTATTGCTATTCAAGTCATATTTGCTGGAGTATAGCAACCCTGTATCCCTGGTGTTTGCATGCTGGAAATCCGATGCAGTTAGACACCGTCCCTGTTGACACTCCATGGTGGGTGGGGAGCAGGGTTGTTGAATTTATATATATGTCACCATGGCTCATAATCACACTGGTTCAAAACGCAGGCATTTAGAATCAATTTCTTCTGACGAGAGTATTACAGATTTTGATTCCTGGGCTCGATTCATCGTGATAGAAGCTGAAGACCACTTACCAATTAAACTGAACCCCTTTGCCATTTCTAAGGCTATTCATGGACATTGTGGCGAGGTGAAGAATGTCACCCGGCTGCGCTCTGGATCTTTACTGATAGAATGTGTGAGGAAACAACAATCCATCAATCTGTTATCCATCACTAAATTTGTCAATATTCCGGTGATTGTTTCTGAACACAGGACACTCAACTCCTGCCGAGGCATAGTACGTGACCGGACCCGTTCCTTGTCTGGTATGTCGGAGCAGGAAATGACTAATGAATTAAAACAACAAGGAGTGTCTTCTGTTAAACGTTTTACTCGGAGGAAGGAAGATTCAACAATAGAACCAACAAATACGTACTTGTTTACGTTTGCCAGATCTTCATTACCACGCTCTATTAAAACTGGTTATGTCAACATCGGAGTGGAGGTGTATGTCCCCACTCCACTCCGATGCTTTAAATGTCAGAAGTTTGGCCACGGATCAAAGACTTGTACTCGCTCCGTAGCTTGTCAACGCTGTGGCGATAATCATGATTACACCGACTGTCAACAAGCACTGCACTGTACAAATTGTGGTGGCCAACATATGGCCTCATCCAAATCCTGCCCTGTTTGGCAAACCGAATCAAAAATCTTAAAACTAAAATGTGAGAACAACATTACTTTTGGAGAAGCCAGGAAGCTATTGACTTCTCAACTAGGCTCTCAATCCACATCTCAGTCCACACTCACATATGCTAATGCTGTTTCTCAGGCGGGTCCAACTTCCTCTGTTTCATGTCAGACGGACTTGACTTGGATCAATTCGGAACAACCTGTTGTAATACCACCTGTCGTCATGGTTGATAGCCAAACATCGATTTCATCTTCTACTGCTCAGGCTGAAAGTCAGACGCAACCAGTCGTGGAACACCCATCCAGTGGAAAAAGCACAAAAAGTCATAGAAAAAAGTTAAATAGAAACCAATCTCCCAGGAATCCCGTTTCATCCGAGGTACCTGTCCACAACACCTACAGTGCTATGGACATGGATGTAACTCCATTATCACAGAGTTCTGTGAGGAGTTCTGCGTCATCACGCTCACGTGAGAGATCACCCATTGAACCTCCATGAGTCATTCATCTAATATAGTCCAATGGAATTGCAGAGGACTTAGAAAGAATTTTAATGAGATACAGTTGTTAGTCCAGGATTTTAAACCTTCGGCATTCTGTCTACAAGAGACCTATCTTAAGCATACCGATTCATTTGATTTAAGGCAGTACATGAGTTACCATTCATTTTCTCCTCCAGGAGATAAAGCGACTGGAGGTTCTAGTATATTAGTAAGACAGAATATCACCCATAGTGCTGTTCATCTAAATACTAATCTTCAAGCCGTTGCTATTCTACTGACTTTGCATATTACACTTACACTGTGCTCTTTATACATTCCACCATCATCTTCTCTAAGACAATCTGATCTTCAGACTGTATGATCAGCTACCGAAGCCTTGTATCATCATGGGCGATTTAAATGGGCACAACCCTCTATGGGGCAGTACAAGTGCAAACAATAAAGGCAAGGTCATTGAAGATTTTATTTCTGATAATAATTTATGTGTGTTTAATGATGAATCCAGCACCTATTTACACCCTGCCACTGGAACATATTCTTCACTTGATCTGTCCCTCACAGATGCGAATGTTTACACCGAATTTGAATGGTCTGTACATGATGACCTTTGTGGAAGCAATCACTTCCCTACTCTCCTGGAATCTATAACACCAGATGACAATCCACCTTCATCGCGGTGGAATTTCGCTAAGGCAAATTGGCCTGTATATGAACAATTATGCCTTGAAAAATTAACACCTGATCACTTCAGTAATGTACCAGATCCCATCCTGATGTTCTCAACACAACTGAATGAAATTGCTGATGAAACCATTCCTAAGTCCTCTGCAACTCCTCATATTCGTAAACCATGGTTTACTGACGAGTGCAAACAGGCAAGAAAACGTAGGAAGAAAGCAGAAAAATATTTTCGCAGACATCCTACTGTTCATAACTTCAACAATGTTAAAATCACTAGTGCGAAGGCAAGACGCACGTATAAGCAAAACAAGCGCCAATCTTGGAGGAGCTATGTTTCAAAAATTAATTCACGTACACCTATGTCTAAGGTGTGGAACATGGTTCAGCGAATAAAAGGCAAAGGTTCAAAATCCGCTGTTCACCATCTTAAAGATGGTGACAAATTAGTCACTAACAAAGCGGACATTGCAAATAAAATTGGCGAAACTCTTGCAAAAAATTCCTCTTCGGCAAATTATGTCCCTGAATTTCAGAGTTACCAAAAACAACAGGAAAAGACAAAAGTTAATTTCAATTCCACTAATGGTGAGGACTATAATGTTTTCGTTACATGAGCTACATACTGCTCTTGATCAAGCCCGTGACACTGCAGCGGGTGATGACAGTATTCATTACCAACTATTAAAACACTTACCTGAACCATGTCTGGTCACACTTTTAGATATATTTGACAATATATATTTGATGTCTGGAAATGTTCCTCCTTCGTGGCGTAATGCCATTGTTGTGCCAATACCAAAACCTGGCCGGGATCCCACGGATCCATCAAATTACAGACCAATATCTTTAACCAGCTGCGTCTGTAAAACCATGGAGCGAATGGTAAATAACAGATTAATTTGGTATCTGGAAACCAATACCCTCATTACCAATATTCAATGTGGTTTTCGGAAGAATCGAAGTACTATTGATCATTTAGTGCGTTTAGAATCCTTCGTCAAAAATGCTATTATCACCAAACAACACGCAGTATCTATATTTTTTTATCTTGAGAAAGCCTACGATACTACGTGGAAGCATGGCATTTTACAGGATTTACATGATTTTGGTTTGAGAGGTCGTTTGCCTCTCTTTGTATCTCAATTTTTAAACGACAGGCAATTTCAAGTCCGCGTAGGTTCAACCCTGTCTGCTCATTATAATCAGGATCAGGGTGTTCCACAAGGCAGTATTTTGTCTGTCACTCTATTTAGTATTAAAATAAATAGTCTTTCAAAGGTTTTAAGTGATTCAATTGATGGATCATTATTTGTGGATGATTTTAATATTTCTTGCCGAGGTAAAAATATGCGAACTATTGAGAGACAGTTACAATTGTGTCTAAACAAAATTCATAAATGGTGTCTGGAAAACGGGTTTACATTTTCTAAAACTAAAACTAATTGTATCCATTTTTGTAGGAAATACAAACCCCATAAAGACCCCGAATTATCATTAAATGACACACCCATCAAAGTTGTGAAGGAGGCTAAATTTCTTGGTCTCATCTTTGACTCACATCTGACCTTTCTGCCTCATATTAAGTACCTCAAAGCCAAATGCCTGAAGGCGCTCGATTTGTTAAAAGTTGTTTCTAATTCAAACTGGGGAGGGGACCAAAGTACCCTCCTTCACTTATATAGATCTCTGGTTCGATCAAAACTTGATTACGGTTCCATTGTGTATGGCGGAGCCTGCAAAAGCAACCTAAAGCTATTAGATTCTGTACATCACCAAGGTCTGAGGCTATGTATTGGATCTTTCAGAACATCTCCCATTGACAGTCTTTACGTTGAGGCCGATGAGCCGTCTTTGAAACTTCGCCGTATCAAATTGTCTTTACAATATATTACAAAGTTATATTCAAATGAATCCAATCCTGCTCACAACTGCGTTTTCAATCCTCTGTATGAGGATTTGTATAATTCTAAAACTTCACTTGTTCCTCCTCTTGGGATAAGAATCCAACAATACATTTCTGCTGCTGGGATTGAGATGGAGAATATATCTCATTCCCGTCTTCTTTCTTCTCCTCCCTGGCAATTAGTGAGGCCACAAGTTGACCTAACACTGACAAAGTTTAAAAAATCAGAAACAAATGAATTACAATGTAAACAAGAATATCATCAATTAAAAAGTAACTATAACACATACAAATCTTTATTTACAGATGGGTCCAAGGATGGTGGCGCAGTGGCTTGTGCCACTGTCATTGGATCCAGAACAATATCTTTCAGATTACCAGAAAACATTTCTATTTACACAGCAGAAGCAAACGCTATATTAACGGCTCTGAAATATATTGAAAAACATCCTACACGTAAACAGTATATTATCTATTCCGACTCTCTTTCTTGCCTTCAGGCAATTAAAAACCTGTCATGTAAACATCCACTTTTAATAGAAATAATTGAATTGTATAATAATCTTGCTACTGGCCAATACGACATCGTCTTCTGTTGGTTACCAAGCCATGTAGGCATTTCTGGCAACGCAATGGCTGATCTTGCTGCCAAGGCAGCACTCAACAAATCTGTGACTCCACTTCTTATTCCATACTCTGATTATAAAGCTACAATTCGATCGTATATTCGTGATCTGATGCAAAAGAAGTGGGACACCCAGGTGGGTGTAAATAAATTACATGCAGTAAAGCCTTATATTGGTTATACCCACTTGGGTTGTCAGTCCAGATTTGAGGAGGTCATTTTGCGGCGATGTCGTATTGGCCATACGAGATATACTCATGAATATCTTTTGAAAGGTGAGGATCCTCCGTTCTGCATCCCTTGTGATGAAAGAATCACAGTCAAGCATATCTTGCTTGACTGTGTTGAGTATTCCATCACAAGGGATCAGTATTTTAATTCACAAACTATGAAGGATCTTTTTAAAAATATTAGCCCTCATTTAATTATTGCATTTTTAAAGGAGTTAGATTTGTTAACTGAATTGTAAATAGATAAATATTTTAAAATTGGAAGATTAAATTAGTAACTCAAATCGCTAGTGGCTGTACCCTCAAAGGGGGTTGAAGTACCGTAAAACAATTGTCCCCTTGAGAGGGTACGTAAGTCCTCAAACATTTGGAGTAAATTTCAGTTTTCCAGCTTTTTAATCGTAGAATAAGTGTGTTTTTACTTTATGGCTAGATTTGTCTCAATTGCTAACATCTGAAGGGATGATGTAAATCCAACTAGGGTCCTTGCAGGAAGCAAATGTACTGTAAGTCCCCATGGTCCTTAGTTTGGTGATCTACCTTCAGTTGTTAGCAACCTATAGCTCATTTTTATATTGTACTGTCCTGTATAGATGCATTGTTTTAGGTCTATTCACTAGTTTTAGATTCTACTCTGTGATATTCTAGTTAGTTTTACTGTCCTTCGTTGACAGGGTTTTACAATGTATGTGCTATTAATGTATTTGTAGTATTATAATTACTTGTTCTCGTCACAATATGGCTGTAATATTGCCGATGTGACGTTAAATCTTAACTCACTCACTCACTTACACATTACAGTAAGCTATCAACCTGTATACTTCAGTGTATGTTATCGGCCAACATACTTTACTGTAAATTATCAACCTCTATACATTACAGTGCTGTGTACGTTACTGTATTACCCACGTGGCCAACGTATGTGTATAATAATCCTACGTTGGCGATTTGATTGGATAACCGACGACATCTCAGTTACGTCACCTTGTGACGGGACTTCGTTTCCATTCATAACAAACACGTGAATTCAATCCTTCTTCTGTTTAAACACTGAGTCGCTGTTTAATCGTGAGTCGAACTGAGACATCATATCCATCGAAAAACATAAACACAATGTTTCCAACAGTGAATGTTATAAGCCTTTGTTCTTTAATGTACGCTTTGAATCAATACTTCTGTGTACATTATCAGCCTCAATACTTTACTGTACGTTATCAGCCTGTATACTTCAGTGAATGTTATCAGCCTCTATACTTTACTGTACGTTATCAGCCTGTATACTTCAGTGAATGTTATCAACGTCTATACTGCACTGCACGTTGTCAGCCCGTATACTTCAGTGAATGTTTTCACCTTGTATACTGTACTGTACGTTGTCAGAATGTATACTTCAGTGAATCTTATCAGCCTCTATACTTTATTGTACGTTATCAACCTCTATAATTTACTGTACGTTATCAGTCTGTATACTTCAGTGTGTGGTATCAGTCTGTGTGTATGAGCCTCTATTCTTGTAGATGCAAGAACGAAATATTCGATACTCGCACAGAGTTTATTATATTCGTTTCTAGTTAGAATTTATCCTCGCTGGGGAAAAAAGTGGTTTCAATAGCTGCGCTGCGCTGCGCTCATGACGCATGCGCAATGAATAGGCTCGCAGAGCTTGACACAGTATGCATGCCCGGAGTATGAGGTCGTGAGCAGTAGTCTAGTCTTGGTTGTGTACACAAACAAGTAAATAATCTACTCGTTACATAAAAAGAAACTTGTTGATTGTGTTAAGCATCCTCTGTCACAGAGAAAACTCAATGTCTGGTTTATTGACACCTATATGTCTGCCTGCCTGTCTGCTAACGACAATATACAACACACAGCTTCAACCATTGACCACACGCAATTTGAACTTGACACCTATCAGGACATCCACCATAAACAAAATAAATTGATTTATGACTGGTGCACCCAAGTTCTGTCTCTGTCACATTATGTAATTAGACAGGTGTAATACTTGTATACATGACGTGTTTTTATGTCTGTGGGTTGCAAACAAACTACATCCATTTTTCTCGGATGACTGGATCTGACGGAAACTGGTGCAAACCCTTGTCAGTTTCAAGTCCTGCTTTGTAGTTGGACGAATGACAGTTTCCAGCCGCGCAGTAGTTTACCCTCTCTACGTAGATGATTTTTTATTGAATCGAACGCAAATTTAGAGAACATGTCTCTACAAAACCCAACATGTCTATATACATTCTTTATGGATAACAACTTCTTCTAGTGTATATGATTTTGTTTGACAACAATATATGAATCCATACTGAAACGACGCAGCAAGTACACTAGAAGAAGTTGTTATCCATAAAGAATGTTACTTTCTTGTGACTCGCCATACTTCTAAAATGCTCATCACACAGATCACATGTACACATAATGTGCCCTCAGCGTATCAGCAAATGAACCGGCCAATCGGAAGCCGTCGTTACACTTGAGGTCACCCTCACCCGCTATGACTTGGTTCGGTCTCCCGAAGGCTTGTTTCGAGGGAAGTAAGCCCAAGTACAAAATATTGCACTTTTGAATCAGCGTCTTCCCGTTTCGTGGACCTTCCAAAATCCTTTGATCTGGGTTGTTGTTTTAGTCTTCTTGTTTAAACGGATTAAAGCCTGGGTGTCACTGAATTTTGGATTCAGGTGCGAAATGTGATCACCAATTAATTGGTGAGAAGAGTTCACCTGCTCACTGTCACCATATACAAAATTTAGTTCACTTAATAATGATAATTAATCCAATCATTTTGCACATATAAGCCTTGGTCATGTGTGTCTCAAACATCATTTTCACAATGGCAAATGCACTGTGCGGTTTCATCTATAGATTGAGTAAGAGGAAGAGAGGAGGTTGGGTTTCCTGGCAATGCCAAAAACCTCAATGTCGTTCTGCAGTGTCTACGATCAATAATATTGTGACAAAACTACCATCACCACATCACCGCCATACCCAGGTGTCACAGCCTATGGTACGACATTGTACCTTGGGGTGTAGCTGATGTGATAAGTTTTGGTATCCTACTCTACAAAGTTATTGAACAGCTCACATTGACAGCAAGAGAGACTCCTCCCCCTCACGGCAGTGAAAATGAATAAAATTGAGTATAGAGCAGTAATTAAGTTTTTAGTTCTTGAAGGAAACTCGGCGAAGAAAGGCTTTCAGCAGTTTTGGAAGTCTTCCCCTTCATCTGCTACCAGCAAACGATGGGTCAATGAATTTAAGCATGGTAGAGAGAGTCCTGAAGATGACCCCCGTCCAGGTCGCCCAACAACAAGCACTAGTCAGGAAAACATTGACAGAGTGCATAGACTTGTGCTGGAAAACCGTCGAATCACACTCCACGCGTTAGAGACCACAGGCATTTCACACGGATCCATCGAGACAATTCTTCATGAACATCTCGTCATGTCTAAGGTGTGTGCAAGATGGGTGCCAAGAATGCTTACAGATGAAATGAAGCAAACAAGGGTCACCATAAGCAACTCCATGCTAACCAGATACAACAAGAATCCTGAGGATTTTCACTTTAGGCTAGTAACCTGTGATGAAACCTGGAGCCACTACTATGATCCTGAGAGCAAACAAGAATCCATGGAATGGAAACATGTCACTTCTCCCAGGACCAAAAAGTTCAAAGCCTCCAGATCAGTGCAGAAGGTAATGGCGACAGTCTTCTGGGATAGCAAATGCGTCATCCACATAGATTACTTACCAAAAGGAAGAACAAAGACTGGGGAATATTACGCTAATTTGTTGAGGCAAGTGCGACAGTCAATGAAGGAGAAGCGCCGTGGCAAGATCAGATGTGGTATTCTTCTACATCAAGACAATGCTCCAGTACACGCCTCTCGCGTTGCAGCCGCTGCTGTCCAGGAATGCGGGTATGAAATCTTGCCACATCCCCACTACTCTCCAGACCTGACACCAAGTGAATACCATCTGTTCCCAAATCTCAAGAAACACTTCGTAGATTTCAGGATGATAATGAGCTTATTGCTGCTACTGAGGCTTGGTTTGAGGACCAGCGACTGGCAGAAAAGATGGAACAAGTGTCTTGACTCACAAGGGGAATATGTTGAAAAATGTGGTTCATACCAATATTTTGTGTTTTTCTATGCAAGACTCAAAACGTATTGACATCCCCTCGTAGCTTCACACTTGTTATAATTACAATTTAAGAATCCATCATATTTCCTATAATATATATTGTATATTGTAACACCTTGTTGCATGTGTATTGTCATGATCATGTTCATGTGACATAATAAATGAATCTAAGTGAATCTCTATTTCGTTTTCTTTCCACTTCAAGTTCCAATATAACCCAGATGACTGTCACAACATTCTAATCCTATTGTTACCAGTCACTAATGTATATGGGCCGACTTGCTTTTTGTTTGTACGCGACTCAAAAGGTCCACGAAACGAGAATAAACCTGTGAATCGCGATTGTATGCTTATGATTGGGTTTATTTATTTTTTCCAAGCAGCAATGTATATTATATTTCATGAATAATTGATAATTGTATTTTTAATTATGTTTGATTCCTTTTTGTTGAATGTGACCTTTCAACAAAAAAAGCATTTGTGTATAAAAATGGATGTATTTGTTTGTATTGTAGTGTTTATTGACGTATTTGTTATAATTAGTGGTACACTCTGAATTATCATTTCAACAGCGAAACAAACAAGGAAAAATAAGTTTTTTCTTTCTTTTTTCTTTCTTTTTGTTTGGTTGGTCCTTGGCATAGAAAGGTATCAGATCGCCCCAGGTCAGGTCGACCCTGTGTGCCCCCTCAGGACAGGTTTATTCGGCTTCGACATTTGTGGAACAGTTTCACCACAGCATCTTCCTTTTGATCAGACAGTGAGGAACCACTTACGTGAGGCTGGTATTCGTTTGAAAAGACCTTTGCGAGGACTGTCCTTACACGTCGGCAACAACGCAGACAGTGGTGTCGCCAATATCTCCAATGGCCTTTGCAAAGGTGGAGAACTATTATCTGCAGTGATGAGTCACATTACTTGCTGCAACTTCCCAATGGAAGAGCACGTGCATATCGACGTCGTAACGAACGTTACTCTGCAAATTGTGTACAGGAAGTGGACAGATTTGGTGGTGAAAGTGTCATGGTTTGGGCTAGCATCTCATACACTGGCAGGAAAGATCTCATTCGGTCTGAACTCGGTAAAACAAAATGTATAAACCAAAAGGTTCTGACTACAAAATTGGATCAACAAATATGGATCACTCGATGCCACGGATGTATCTCAAAACGTCCGCTGTAGGACGCACAGTTTGTCGCCCACCAAAATGTGCGGGGTAGATCCCCAATTAATTCCCACAAAAGATAGATTACCAGAATAATATTACACAGTGGAATTGCAGGGGACTAAGAACTAATTCCATTGTTTTTCACCTCCAGGTGACAAGGACACAGGAGGATCTTCCATCCTAGTCAAAAATAACATTATCCATAGCCCTGTTTCACTTACTACTAATCTGCAGGTTTTTGCAGTTCAAAATTACTTTACACGTTGCGTTTACGTTATGCTCTCTCTCTCTCTCTCTCTCTCTCTCTCTCTCTCTCTATATATATATATATATATATATATATATATATATATATATATATCTGTCTTCAGGGTTTCACAAGACCGATCGTCACGCTCTGTATGACCAGCTACCTAAACCATGGGAGATATAAATGGGCACAACCCACTACCGCGACTATAAACACCAGATGTGCGCTACTGGAGGATTTTGGTTCAGATAATGATTTATGTATTTGTAATGATGGTTCCAGCACATATTTACACCCTGGTACGGGAACGTATTCTGCTCTAGACTTGTCAATCACAAATTCAGAACTATTAAACGATATTGAATTGTCAGTCCACGATGATCTGTGTGGAAACCATGGTTCATCCGGAAACCACGGTTCAGTGATGAATGCAAACAAGCTGGGAAGGCAAGGAAAAAAGCAGAAAATTATTTCAGTCGCCATCCTATGGTGCATAATATAAATAAATGTAAAGTTTTAAATGCTAAGGCGCGGCGTAACTTTAAACAGAATAAACGTAATGATTTACCTAAACCTGAACGTGATCATATGGATACGTCCATTTATCGACTTATTTCACTAACTAGCTGTGCTAGCAAAAATATGCATCAAAAATAAATTCTCGAACACATATGTCCAAGGTATGGAACATGATCCAGAAAATTAAATGTAAAGGTACTAAATCTAGTATCCATCATCTCAAACATGGAGCACATTTACTTACGGATAAATCAGAGATTGCAAATCTATTCGGTGACCTTCTTCCCTTTCCAACTTTGTGCCTAAATTCAAACAATATCAGTGATACAACTTTACCGGATTAACTCAGAAATACAGAAATACTCTATTTGGAGCTCGACGAAGGCCGCCTAATTATGAACGCTCAAACACCATAATTAGCACATGTCTAAAGAAGCTATCCTTTAATATTGTGTCCAAATATCAATCTGATACATACATATGATCAGACGATACACAGTTTTCAGTGATACAACGTTTGCGGAGGAGGTGTTTAGGATTTGCGTTAAAGTAGCACAGAAATACTCTATTTGGAGCTCGACGAAGGCCGCCTAATTATTGACGCTCAAACACCATAATTAACACATGTTTTAAGACATTATCCTTCCATAATTCGTCAAAATATGAATGTGATACCTATATATGCCCACACCATTCCGACTTTTCAGTGATACTACTGTTGCGCAGGAACTGTGTAGGATTTGCGTTGAAGTAGCACAGAAATACTCTATTTGGAGCTCGACGAAGGCCGTCTAATTATTAACGCTCAAACACCATAACTACCACATGCCTAAAGAGATTACCTTTTAATATTGTGTCCAAATATGAATCTGATACACATATATGCCTACACGATACACAGTTTTCAGTGATACTACTGTTGCGAAGAACTGTGTAGGATTTGCTTACAGTAGCACAGAAATACTCTATTTGGAGCTCGACGAAGGCCGTCTAATTATGAAGGCTCAAACACCATAATAACCACATGTCTAAAGAAGCTATCCTTCCATATTGTGTTAAAATATGAATCTGATACACATATATGCCTACGAAATGTCAAGTTTTCAGTGATACTACTCTTGTGCAGGGACTGTGAAGAATTTGCCTTAAAGAAGCACAGAAATACTCTACTTGGAGCTCGACGAAGGCCGCCTAATTATTGACGCTCAAACACCATAATTACCACATGCCTAAAGAGATTATCCGTTAATATTGTGTCAAAATATGAATGTGATACATATATATGCCCACACCATACCGAGTTTTCAGTGATACTACTGTTGCGCAGGAACTGTGTAGGATTTGCGTTAAAGTAGCACAGAAACACTCTCTTTGGAGCTCGACGAAGGCCGTCTAAATATGGAGGCTCAAACACCATAATTACCACATGCCTAAAGAGATTATCCCTTAATATTGTGATAAAATATGAATGTGATACAAACATATGCCTACACGATACACAGTTTTCAGTGATACAACTTTAGCGGATTAACTCTGTACAATTTGCCTTAAAGTAGCACAGAAATACTCTATTTGGAGCTGGACGTAGGCCGCCTAATTACTAACGCTCAAACACCATAATTAGAAGATGTCTCAAAAAGCTATCTTTCCATATTGTGTCCAAATATGAATCTGATGCACATATATGCCTACACGATACACAGTTTTCAGTGATACTACTGTTGCGAAGAACTGTGTAGGATTTCCTTAAAGTACCACAGAAATACTCTATTTGGAGCTCAACGAAGGCCGCCTAATTATGAACGCTCAAACACCATAATTACCACATGCCTAAAGAAGCTATCCTGCCATGTTGTGTTAAAATATGAATTTGATACCTATATATGCCCACACCATAGTGAGTTTTCTGTGATACTACTGTTGCGAAGGGACTGTGTAGGATTTGCGTTAAAGTAGCACAGAAATACTCTATTTGGAGCTCGAGGAAGGCCGTCTAATTATGGAGGCTCAAACACCATAAATAGCACATGGCTAAAGAAGCTATCCTTCCACATTGTGTCCAAATATGAATGTGATACATATATATGCCTACACGATACTGATTTTTCAGTGATACAACTTTAGCGGATTACCTCTGTACAATTTGCCTTAAAGTAGCACAGAAATACTCTATTTGGAGCTCGACGAAGGCCGCCTAATTATGGACACTCAAACACCATAATTAGAAGATGTCTGAAGAAGCTATCTTTCCATATTGTGTCCAAATATGAATCTGATGCACATATATGCCTACACGATACACAGTTTTCAGTGATACTACTGTTGCGAAGAACTGTGTAGGATTTCCTTAAAGTACCACAGAAATACTCTATTTGGAGCTCAACGAAGGCCGCCTAATTATGAACGCTCAAACACCATAATTACCACATGCCTAAAGAAGCTATCCTGCCATGTTGTGTTAAAATATGAATTTGATACCTATATATGCCCACACCATAGTGAGTTTTCTGTGATACTACTGTTGCGAAGGGACTGTGTAGGATTTGCGTTAAAGTAGCACAGAAATACTCTATTTGGAGCTCGAGGAAGGCCGTCTAATTATGGAGGCTCAAACACCATAAATAGCACATGGCTAAAGAAGCTATCCTTCCACATTGTGTCCAAATATGAATGTGATACATATATATGCCTACACGATACTGATTTTTCAGTGATACAACTTTAGCGGATTACCTCTGTACAATTTGCCTTAAAGTAGCACAGAAATACTCTATTTGGAGCTCGACGAAGGCCGCCTAATTATGGACACTCAAACACCATAATTAGAAGATGTCTGAAGAAGCTATCCTTCCATATTGTGTCCAAATATGAATCTGATACACATATATGCCTACACGATACACAGTTTTCAGTGATACTACTGTTGCGAAGAACTGTGTAGGATTTGCTCAAAGTAGCACAGAAATACTCTGTTTGGAGCTCGACGAAGGCCGTCTAATTATGAAGGCTCAAACACCATAATAACCACATGTCTAAAGAAGCTATCCTTCCATATTGTGTCAAAATATGAATCTGATACACATATATGCCTACGAAATGTCAAGTTTTCAGTGATACTACTCTTGTGCAGGGACTGTGAAGAATTTGCCTTAAAGAAGCACAGAAATACTCTACTTGGAGCTCGACGAAGGCCGCCTAATTATTGACGCTCAAACACCATAATTACCACATGCCTAAAGAGATTATCCGTTAATATTGTGTCAAAATATGAATGTGATACATATATATGCCCACACCATACCGAGTTTTCAGTGATACTACTGTTGCGCAGGAACTGTGTAGGATTTGCGTTAAAGTAGCACAGAAACACTCTCTTTGGAGCTCGACGAAGGCCGTCTAAATATGGAGGCTCAAACACCATAATTACCACATGCCTAAAGAGATTATCCCTTAATATTGTGATAAAATATGAATGTGATACAAACATATGCCTACACGATACACAGTTTTCAGTGATACAACTTTAGCGGATTAACTCTGTACAATTTGCCTTAAAGTAGCACAGAAATACTCTATTTGGAGCTCGACGTAGGCCGCCTAATTATTAACGCTCAAACACCATAATTAGAAGATGTCTCAAAAAGCTATCTTTCCATATTGTGTCCAAATATGAATCTGATGCACATATATGCCTACACGATACACAGTTTTCAGTGATACTACTGTTGCGAAGAACTGTGTAGGATTTCCTTAAAGTACCACAGAAATACTCTATTTGGAGCTCAACGAAGGCCGCCTAATTATGAACGCTCAAACACCATAATTACCACATGCCTAAAGAAGCTATCCTTCCATGTTGTGTTAAAATATGAATTTGATACCTATATATGCCCACACCATAGTGAGTTTTCTGTGATACTACTGTTGCGAAGGGACTGTGTAGGATTTGCGTTAAAGTAGCACAGAAATACTCTATTTGGAGCTCGAGGAAGGCCGTCTAATTATGGAGGCTCAAACACCATAAATAGCACATGGCTAAAGAAGCTATCCTTCCATATTGTGTCCAAATATGAATGTGATACATATATATGCCTACACGATACTGATTTTTCAGTGATACAACTTTAGCGGATTACCTCTGTACAATTTGCCTTAAAGTAGCACAGAAATACTCTATTTGGAGCTCGACGAAGGCCGCCTAATTATCAACGCTCAAACACCATAATTAGAAGATGTCTCAAGAAGCTATCCTTCCATGTTGTGTCCAAAAATGAATTTGATACCTATATATGCCCACACCATAGTGAGTTTTCTGTGATATTACTGTTGCGCAGCAACTGTGTAGGATTTGCGTCAAAGTAGCACAGAAATACTCTATTTGGAGCTCGACGAAGGTCGCCTAATTATTGACGCTCAAACACCATAATTACCACATGCCTTAAGAGAATATCCTTACATAATGTGTCAAAACACGAATGTGATACATATATATGCCCAAACGATACAAACTTTTCAGTGATACTACTGTAGCACAGGAACTGTGTAGGATTTGCTTAAAGTAGTACAGAAATACTCTATTTGGAGCTCGACGAAGGCCGTCTAATTATTAACGCTCAAACACCATAATTACCACATGGCTTAAGAGAATATCTTTACATAATGTGTCAAAATACGAATCTGATACACACATATGCCTACACGATACACAGTTTTCAGTGATACTACTGTTGCGAAGAACTGTGTAGGATTTGCTTAAAGTAGCACAGAAATACTCTATTTGGAGCTCGACGAAGGCCGCCTAATTATTAACGCTCAAACACCATAATTAGAAGATGTCTCAAAAAACTATCCTTCCATATTGTGTCCAAATATGAATCTGATGCACATATATGCCTACACGATACAAAGTTTTCAGTGATACTACTGTTGCGAAGAACTGTGTAGGATTTGCGTTAAAGTAGCACAGAAATACTCTATTTGGAGCTCGACGAAGGCCGCCTAATTATGGACGCTCAAACACCATAATTAGATGATGCCTGAAGAAGCTATCCTTCCATTTTGTGTCCAAATATGAATCTGATACACATATATGCCTACACGATACACAGTTTTCAGTGATACTACTGTTGCGAAGAACTGTGTAGGATTTGCTTACAGTAGCACAGAAATACTCTATTTGGAGCTCGACGAAGGCCGTCTAATTATGAAGGCTCAAACACCATAATAACCACATGTCTAAAGAAGCTATCCTTCCATATTGTGTCAAAATATGAATCTGATACACATATATGCCTACGAAATGCCAAGTTTTCACTGATACTACTCTTGTGCAGGGACTGTGAAGAATTTGCCTTAAAGAAGGACAGAAATACTCTATTTGGAGTTCGACGAAGGCCGCCTAATTATTGACGCTCAAACACCATAATTACCACATGCCTAAAGAGATTATCCGTTAATATTGTGTCAAAATATGAATGTGATACATATATATGCCCACACCATACCGAGTTTTCAGTGATACTACTGTTGCGCAGGAACTGTGTAGGATTTGCGTTAAAGTAGCACAGAAACACTCTCTTTGGAGCTCGACGAAGTCCGTCTAGTTATGGAGGCTCAAACACCATAATTACCACATGCCTAAAGAGACTATCCGTTAATATTGTGTCAAAATATGAAAGTGATACATACATATGCCTACACGATACACAGTTTTCAGTGATACAATTTTAGCGGATTAACTCTGTACAATTTGCCTTAAAGTAGCACAGAAATACTCTATTTGGAGCTCGACGAAGGCCGCCTAATTATTAACGCTCAAACACCATAATTAGCACATGTCTATAGAAGCTATCCTTCCATAATGTGTCAAAATATGAATTTGATACATATACATGCCCACACCAAAGTGAGTTGTCAGTGATACTACTGTTGCACAGGAACCGTGTAGGATTTGCGTTGAAGTAGCACAGAAATACTCTATTTGGAGCTCGACGAAGGCCGTCTAATTATGGAGGCTCAAACACCATAATTACCACATGCCTAAAGAGATTACCCTTTAATATTGTGCTAAAATATTAATGTGATACATATATATGCCCAAACGATACACAGTTTTCAGTGATACTACTGTAGCACAGGAACTGTGTAGGATTTGAGTTAAAGTAGCACAGAAATGCTCTATTTGGAGCTCGACGAAGGCCGTCTAATTATGGAGGCTGAAACACCATAAATAGCACATGGCTAAAGCAGCTATCCTTCCATATTTTGTCAAAATATGAATGTGATACACATATATGCCCACACCATAGTGAGTTGTCAGTGATACTACTGTTGCGCAGGAACTGTGTAGGATTTGCGTTGAAGTAGCACAGAAATACTCTATTTGGAACTCGACGAAGGCCGTCTAATTATGGAGGCTCAAACACCATAATTACCACATGGCTTAAGAAGCTATTTTTCCATATTGTGTCCTAATATGAATCTGATACATACATATGATCAGACGATACACAGTGTTCAGTGATACAACTTTTGCGGAGGAGGTGTTTAGGATTTGCGTTAAAGTAGCACAGAAATACTCTATTTGGAGCTCGACGAAGGCCGCCTAATTACTGACGCTCAAACACCATAATTACCACATGCCTAAAGAGATTATCCTTCCATATTGTGTCAAAATATGAATGTGATACATATATATGCCCACACCATACCGAGTTTTCAGTGAGACTACTGTTGCGCAGGAACTGTGTAGGATTTGCGTTAAAGTAGCACAGAAATACTCTATTTGGAGCTCGACGAAGGCCGTCTAATTATGGAGGCTGAAACACCATAAATACCTCATGTCTATAGAAGCTATCCTTCCATATTGTGTCAAAATATGAATGTGATACATATATATGCCTACACGATACACATTTTTCAGTGATACAACTTTAGCGGATTAACTCTGTACAATTTGCCTTAAAGTAGCACAGAAATACTCTATTTGGAGCTCGACGAAGGCCGTCTAATTATGGAGGCTCAAACACCATAATTACCACATGCCTAAAGAGATTACCCTTTAATATTGTGCTAAAATATTAATGTGATACATATATATGCCCAAACGATACACACATTTCAGTGATACTACTATAGCACAGGAACTGTGTAGGATTTGCGTTAAAGTAGCACAGAAATACTCTATTTGGAGCTCGACGAAGGTCGCCTAATTATGGACGCTCAAACACCACAATTACCACATGCCTTAAGAGAATGTCCTTACATAATGTGTCAAAATACGAATCTGATACACATATATGCCTACACGATACACAGTTTTCAGTGATACTACTGTTGCGAAGAACTGTGGAGGATTTGCCTTAAAGTAGCACAGAAATACTCTCTTTGAAGCTCGACGAAGGCCGTCTAATTATGTTCGCTCAAACACCATAATTAGCACATGGCTAAAGAAGCTATCCTTCCATATTGTGTCCAAAGATGAATCTGATACATACGTATGATCAGACGATACACAGTTTTCAGTGATACAACTTTTGCGGAGGAGGTGTTAGGGATTTGCGTTAAAGTAGCACAGAAATACTCTATTTGGAGCTCGACGAAGGCCGCCTAATTATTGACGCTCAAACACCATAATTAGCACATGCTTTAAGACATTATCCTTCCATAATTCGTTAAAATATGAATGTGATACATATATATGCCCACACCATACCGAGTTTTCAGTGATACTACTGTTGCGAAGGAACTGTGTAGGATTTGCGTGGAAATAACTCAGAAATGGTTTATCTTTGATCTGGCTGTAGTGTACTGTATTGAAACAAACTTTGTTGTCTTTGTGGAAGTTGGTGCCTCAAGCGATAGAGAAACTGATTAAATTTTGCCTTGCGACCTCTGTACATCATGAGTAGATACTGTTCTCGGTATTTTTTAAGTCGAGCCAACCACGTACATAAGGGTGGTCTTTCTAGAAGTGCTATATCTCCTTTTTAAATTGATGTATTGTATTTAAACTTGATGATCACTTTTTTAGTTGGTGTTTCAAGCCAGAGAAAAAGTATGAAAATTCAAACTCGATTGTTTTGCGACCCCTGTACTTTAGGAACTGATACCATTTCTTGGCCATTTTTCTGAATTTCAAGAGGAGAGAGGAACGATAACGCCCTGAGACACACTGAGGCAGAAATATACAGAACTATGCATATCAGTTAAGAACAACATCATCATAGGATTTAATATATCCCGCGCACCTTGAAACATTTCAGATGAAAATCTAACGTTCTCAGCTGATTTGGCTTTCCCTAAAATGTGTGTACTACTAATGAATGGTAATATCTGGCTTGAACAGATTACCCATGTTACAAAGAAGTCCACAGCAATTTACTGTTATCATATCTATCAGTGATGGTCCTGCATAACTCCTGCTGAAAAAGAACCATTTGTCTTTTCTTTCTTGCCTTTTAATACCTGTGAGAGTTTTAACACCGTCTCAAAATCACATCCATGGGAGAATCAGTATGTCCTGAATGAATAAAGTCAATACAGTTATCAAACACGGATGTCGGTCAAATGATAACTACAATCTCTATGAGTTGTCTCTTTCGTTCCACACAAAGCAAGGACTGCTTCTGTCGTCATGAGGATCACGCTTGTCATGGAAGTGAACGGAGGAGTCACGTGACTGAAATCGACACGTGAATGACATGTGTTCTGAATCTGACCTAGATACGACATCCAAATGTTAACATGATGTAAACATATTTATGATATTACATAGTCAACTACATCGGTACCGTTTGCATGAACATATGTAAAGTCATCTTTCTATTTACCGTTGCCACAACGGCCATTCACTATACTGTGGTTAAGGTACAACTCAAGCTTGGAAGAGCTCTACCAAAATTATACAAATGTCCACCTCATGAGAAGAGGATAATGTTAATATGGTCCACGTGTCTCTGCAATATCATTCGCTTACTGAGTTTTCATCAGCCCGAGTTTTGCAAGGATATCCAGATCATCACATGAATGTAAAACATCCAAGGGTTGGTTCATGAAATATGCGTATTCCACAATTTGTGTATTTGTTTACATATCATGATTGTTTTGGTTGTATACAGACATATGTTTTTGCCGTTATTTACATTATGGGTATTTATGAAGAGACTCCATAGGCTCCATATCTCGCCATTACATATTGATAAATATCTAACAGAGAGCGCCATCCATGGCACTTACTCAATGGTCCTGAATCTCTCAGTATTAAATGTTCATGTTGGGTGTATTTTCGTATTTCAGGCGAAAACGTGTCTAGACTTAGTATATGTTTATAGGGGTTGCCACCCTTGGAACAGGCAGGATACACTTACCTTTCAGGAACACCTGGTGTCATCAATATTTCATAGTGATTCATAAATACATGCTCTGTCATCGTATGGCATGGTGGAGTATCTGATTCAGACCCGATTTGTTTACAAACAACATAGAGTTGTAACACTGATGAAACAAATCTATGCCCATGGTATAGTTGTAACCGGGATATGTATGGCTATATTGGCGACCAGACACAGATTACGGGTTGTGAAGTCTATATCTTTATTGACAGACACCCTGAAACACATATTTGGGGAATAAATACCAAGTTCAGGATAAACATACAAATATAAATAATTACATAGAATCATTCCATCTCGCATATCATTTCTAACATATAAGAGATAAATTTAATATGAAAACACTACGAACAGACGTACATTAAGCAATGCGGTAATAGTTATATCGCCATTAACACGATGACTGAAACCGACAAGAACGATAATTCCTCGGCACTATAAAAACGTTTCAAATACGTCGTACCAACGTACACACAAATGTAATGAACGTGTTAGACAAAATCTATCAACTATGTTATAAACATAGATACTTTATATATGTGACACAATAATATTATTCATACCCTGTGCGTGATACTGGGGTGTAGAATAGCCACGCCTCCCAAGATGAATAGAAGGCCGCTACAAGGACAAGCAAACCAAAGTCTCAATATTCCAAATATGTATATATGCAAACTAAATCACATCCACATGAGTGTCAAGAAGTTTGTCACGCCATCTTTTGCACGGCCATTCCATAACATTTACAACAGTTGTGTTATCAATTAAGTCGATGAAAGGATCCGGTGCAATATCAACTAATATACAAACACACATTTCAATACACCCATAAGCATTGGCCTTCTTTGTGAATGATGCTCCATGGTAGTCTACTTACAAGAAATGCTTGTTCATACTATTTACAATTGTACCAATGTACTTTAACTGATATCATTATCCTCAAGAACATATGACTGATACTAATAACAGTGTTATGTTGTGCAACACATATGTACAATACTTGAATATTGTTCCTACCTTAGATCTGAGATGTTCTTTGTCTGTTGCCCTGAGATGTTGTCGAATGCAAATAGTATTTTTGTGTTTAAGAGAACCAATCGACACAAGGGTCAAACAAGTCAGAGGGCACAACACAAGCCATGACACAATCTTTTGACACCCCTTATACCTGCAATGGACTAGGTAAAGTCTAAAAATAACCATAGTCTAACACTTAAAAAGGACACTACTTGAGTTAAAACTATAGCCAATGACAACTTCGAAAGAACCATGACTTCATACCTGCCGCATAGTAACAATTGTACAATCGACACTGGGCACAGATGTCCAATGACTGTGGAAAGAGTTTTGTTCCCTCTATTGAAGATATACGTCAAGGTGTATGACATATCACCATTGATCCTGAACGTTCCGAATTTCCGATCTTGCTTGTATACAGCCATGACGATGAAACTGCATGGGTAATTTGATTTACCTGAGTTCTGTTTGTTTAATAGGCAATGTAAGTAAATTGTTTCTCCAGATCATATAAAACTTCCGTACTGCCAAGATGGCATCGTAGCGTTCTAGGTAAACTACGTATCAGCGCAAGGTATCATCTCAACTGGCCTGGTGTTTGTACTTTCGGGGTTCTCACTGCCTTTTTATTTGACATATACATTCAAATGAAACATGAGTAAACTGTTTTGTCAAGGTATCATCTCAACTGGCCTGGTGTTTGTACTTTCGGGGTTCTCACTGCCTTTTTATTTGACATATACATTCAAGTGAAACATGAGTAAACTGTTTTGTCTGTCTGGCTTTATTGCTTTACGCTTTTCTAGCTGCATGTATATATCACCGTGGTCTGTAAATAACTGTGCCTGAACCTCACACACCAGTGATTGATATCAAGAGCATCGATCAATGCAATTGGGATACAGTGTCATTTGTGACCCTGACGACACAAGTCAGTTAGTTGTCTCTTAAGACAGTTTCTGGACGCCAGTTCTAACCTTGATTTCCATGGACTTAGCACTGGCTCCAACATGTTTTCTGAAAATACACTAATGGAATTAATAGGGGAACATTCAGCAATACACCTAAACCTGAGAAGTGAATACTGACATGTACCCTCTCTCATTCTGGATCAAAAGATAGGTTATGTGGTGTAGCTTACTGTTAAAATTATATGAATTCATTTCAATAAATATTCAAATAGTGCAACGCCAAAGTATAATAATAAACTAACAAACAAAACAAAACAAACAATTTAAGCCTACGAAAGAATCATTGGACTCCAGAGAAAAGTAGTGATAAACATTATAAGGGAAGCACTGTTGAAAATGTAATCTATGCCTAAAAATTATTTACATCTATTCATTCTTTTCATAAATATGTCATTGCCAGAGACTAAAGTGTCTCAGAACATTTCAATATTCATGCAGTTTTATTAAGAAACATCTCCCATCTGTTAAAACTACTTGAAGCATAGGTAACTTTATAGACATCATCCAGAAATAAGCCAGTGTGATAGATTACTTCATTATCTTCATTCATTTTGAAAAAGGAGTAGCTACAGTATGCGAGGTAAACGTTCAAGAAAATAACCAGTACAATTATCATTAGATATATATCTGTACATCCCCTTCATTTGCAATATTGACACAATCTGTCATCTTTCCCATCACAGTATATCTGACCGCTTGTGTGTTGTTTAACGCCACAATGAGCAATATTACGCCTCTCCGTAAATACTCACATCTGGACCAGATAATCCAGTTATTGAGGACATGGGGCTCGATCTACACATACTGGGATACGATGACATATGTCAGTAAAGTCAGCGAGTCTGACCACCCGATCTGTTGGTAGCCTCTTACACTAGCAGCAGTCTCCATTTCTGAGTCTCTCTAACGCCCCTGGTCATTTGCTGAGTTTAAATAAAATGGGAGAACAAAGTCTATGGAGAAGGATGATTAAAAGAACTCTCAGGCATTAACTCGTGAAGGAAAGATTGTGTCCGTTAATTCTTTCACAGAAATTTCAAATTCAAGCATCAGCCGAGTCAAAGTTGTCACAATCATCATTTTCCTCCTCTGCATCATGGTGTGAATAAACCATTGTATTTGTAAGTGGAGATGTACTTCAAACAAGATACTGTAATGGAGACTTGTCGTTTATGCATTAAACACGGCACTTTATTATCTGTCTTGAATGGAGCTTTCTGTCGAGACGTTGAAAGTGGAAACAGTGATGAACTCATTCAAATTTATAATGCTGCCACCTCTAACGAACTGACTGACATGACATATTTCTGTTAACTAGATCAAAACCTCTATGAGGCGGCCAGGCAGACTAGAAGTTAAAGTTGACATGTACCAAGGTATACAATATCAAGCGTAGTTCTAGTGTCCACGGCCTAATATGGCAGGAATAACAGCCGTTCAATGCTCGCTCTCCTCCCCTCCGTCCCCCCGTCCACGTACACACACACACACACACACGCACGCACGCACGCACGCACACACACACACACACACACCTCCCCAATGCACTCATGCATTCACACACTCACTCACTCACTCAAAACTCACGGCAACTTGTTAAGACAGAAGCAGTTCCAGAAAGATTTCTTTCAGTTCTTTCAGGTGCATTCAATTAACAGATTAAAAACTTTTCACTGACGGATATAGATATACATCTCCCGCCCATCTGGCAGAAAGTTGACATAATTTATAACGCTCTGACACAATATTACCGAGGATAACCCCAGCTGCATGATACACATTAGAGGGTTAATAGTCACATGACATATCCCATCAGGTACCCATTTTCTGCTGAGTAAACAGAAAAGATTTGGAGCGAACCCACTTGCTTAAGGTGATACCACATGTATCACGTGCTTCATTGTGGGGTAGGACGGAAGTCCCAGAGAGTCTCAAGAGTTCAAGGGCTCTCAGTGACCATACCCGTCAAGGTCCGGGTTAGAATACTGATCGTCAGTAACTCATGTCGTAAAGGCACCTCACGGGATCGGGCGGTCAGGCTCGCTGACTTTGTTGACACCTGAAAGCGGTTGTCAATCACTTGATTGTCTGGTAAAGACTCGCTTATCCACAGAACGCCGCCATATACCTCGAATACTGCTGAGTGCGGCGTAAAAATAAACTCCCTCACCTAGTACCAGTGCTGCATAGTTTCAACTGATTTGAACTACCTGCAGATTGAACTACCCCAGCCCCACCCCGGCCCCACCTCACATGGCATTCATACATGCCGATCATACACGTTTTCCAGCAGAAGTTCTGCTGATCATTTGGAGAGTACCTTATTATGAATCTTGATTAACCGAATCTGTTCCGTTGTCAAAACTAATCTTTGATGTATACATATATGGATAAAAAGTTCCTGCACTGGAGACACAAGGGGATAGTTGTGGTAGACTAGTGTTTAAGGTGCTGGCTGGATCAGCTGGTCTGCCCAGATTGATCCTGCCAAATACTGTGTGAAGCCAGGACTGTTATCCCTTCCATCATATATTGGTCGAGGAAATGAAATATTTCATAATCTGCGTTCATTCATCTCTGTGCCTGTTCGACCATAATTCCATAATTTATAGAACATGGTAAAACGATCGCCTGTAGCACATGGACATGTTTCATCTTATATGTTTGGCGAAAGTGGAACGCACGCATGCACGCACGCATGCAAGCAATCATGTATTCATATCAAAGTTGATGACCCTATTGCACAGATAGATGCTGATGATATTGATCACAGGATTGTCTCTGGTCCAGACACAGTTATTAAGGTAACACCTCCGTAAAGCTGGAACATTGCCGAGTGCAGCCTAAACATACACTCACTCACTCACTCACTCACTCACTCAGAGGAAAGATACATGCTAGCTTGGGTAGATCTAGATTACCGGGTGTCTTCAGCGTGATTTGTTAAAGGTACAGATAAACATAAGTGTTACATCTTACAAAATATTATATTTTCACAATTCTGTGTCAGCAATATCCATGTATTCATAGTTTCAGTAATCCTTTCATTCAGAATCTCCAGTAATAAAATTCATTCCTTTACTGTTTATAGTAGGAATGGGACTGTAAATTCTTTTGCCTCATCTATGGATCAAAGTGTCATTTCCAATATGAATATTCTGGTTAGAGGTGGTCCTTAACAACCCACGCTTGTCGTAAGGGGCGACAAACGGCTGACTTGACTGATGCATGTTATCGTATCCCAATACGTCCTACAGATCAATGCTTATGGTCCTCATCACTTGATTGTCTGGTATGGCTGAACTAGTGAGTGTGCCAGTTTAGTTTTACGCTGCACTCAGCAACGCTCCAGCTATATGGGTGGTCTGTAAATAATCGGGGTTGGACCAGGCAATCCAGTGCTCAACAGCATGAGTATCGATTTCGTAACTGGGAACTGGTGACTGTGAGCTTAGCCAGAGAGCCTCGCGAGTCGCCTCTATTTTAGTTAGCCACTATCTTGGGTTACTGAAGATCAATTGCTGTCTGTTGTGTCTGATTTTGCTGACATAAGGACAGTAATGCGTTCGAAAGGCAGCAGCTTACTGTGTTTTTGTTTGTTTTTTTTGTTTGTTTTTTGTTTTTTTGCACTCGCAGAAGAGTGATAACTCGAAACCTATGTATTCTTTGAGTGGCATTGAGAAGTTGGTGTTTTTAACGAGGAGCGTTTTAGGCATTTAAATATATATTAATAATGGTAAAGAAGTTATTTAATCTACAGATTTATCCTCGTTGTTCACTTTAAATTTCGTAATGTCAGATTGTTATCAAATGGCCGGCAACACAAGGAACTCCGTTTGTTTAATAAGTTCATTTGTACAAGGTCATTGTAATACTAAGTAAAGAATATTCCATAACGTAACATAAAGTAATCCAATTTCAAATGTGTCTTTTTCTAAACTTTTACACCCTGCAGGGCTGTATAACTGATTACATATATGGCTGCGTTTGAACGCCTGGCTCGTTGTTACTGGAGTATGTTCCCAGATCTTTCAATATGTTTAGCAGACGTCAGAAACTTATTATCCTCGTCCACATTTTCAAGCAGAAAAGATATCATAACTTGTCATGTCAAATAGTTTCAAATTCATACATTATACATTCATGGCAGATGATAGAAGGGAAATGCCGTTCCCGAACCGTGATAACAGTGTCCCAAACACCCCTGTTGTCTGGAAGAAAATCCACGCAGCCCAAGTTGGCAAAATGACAGGTGCTCGGTTAGGCCTGAAACGAAGAATTTTTGTTTTCGGTTATCTGTGCCGTTCGTTATTTCCTACAAATCGTTTTTACCAGAATTATTAAGGACTGGGTTATTCAATTACTGAAACAAGTGCAACAGAAGACTAATACCCCACAAGACTAGCCTGTTGGGGGGATAAAGGGGAGACAGAGAGAGAGAGAGAGAGAGAGAGAGAGAGATAGATAGTGTGTGTGTGCATGTGTGAGAGAGAGTGTGAGAGAGAGAGAGTGTGTGTGTGTGAGAGAGAGAGAGAGAGAGAGAGTGTGTGTGTGTGTGTGTGTGTGTGTGACATGCATGGTGGCTGAGAGTGGCGACACACTTAATGGCATAGTCATTGTTGGAAATCCATGTAGTGTGCCCCCAAGGATATGTCCGAGGGGTTTCTGAGTGGTTTGAGACGAAGGGACTGTGCAGTATGGAGAATTTCCTGAGCTACCCACGGGAGTGGGGAATACTTGGTTAGACGGAGCGCTATGGTCACTTCGGTGTGCAATGCCCAGGGGCAGATTATTCCCTTGCGGTTGGAGGCCAGTCTGGTTGGTTGTGTGACCTACACCTCCTGACATTTACTGTTTGAATCAACAGATTAAACCATCACAAATAAGATGCCAAACTGAGTCACTTATGGCACTGTAGAGGGGTTTAGCGAGTACCATTAGTAAACCACCTCGCCAACGTCTTGGTCACCATTTTCACCTACATGTCTTCATTTTTTTTATTTGTAAAGATTTAGAACTGCGAACCGAAAAACAAATAATATTTTCTTCATGGAAACAACTTCTTGTGTAAAGTCGGGTGAATTCAGCTGGCCAATCAGTGATGACCATGGCATATATTTCTGTCATGTGTGCCTATCAATCGGTACAGTTTTTAGCGGGACTATAAAAGAAGGCGCCAGCGTTATTGCACCATTCTGCTCTTTCTGTCGAAGACACAAGCATCATGTTGTCAAGTGTCATCCCAGCCTTGGATCTCTTTGCAGAGTATAAGCCTAGGTGGCTGCCTGGACTGATTTTGAGGCACTTGTTTTGGATGGCCATAGAATGAACATTGCGATCTGATCGACCTGACTCAAATTTGGGGGCTACTATGAACCACTCTAGGAAAAACGCCGACTGTAAATTAACCCGGATACTGGGAAGGAGGGGTGAGGAACGGCCGAGTTTCTGTATGGTGACCATGACGGAGATAAGAGCTGGTGTGGAGATGCGGTGGGAGTACGGGGACTTCAGGCCTGGAGTTCGGACGCTACATGTTAGGAACCTAACTTCCTCGACGGCCTTTTTCAAGGCCACAAATCCCACTAAAGAACATTTTAGGAGGAGAATGAAAACATAAGCATCACAACCGCTTGATCAAGAATGCGTAATTTGATGAAAGGAATGGCCCCAAATCTGTTAAGATATATTTTGTAACAAAACAACTTGCGGAAAGATAATAAAACACGAACACATGTTTCCTTACCATGGCCGTAAATTGAATGAAAGGTTTCATCCTCAATCCTCAAAATTAAAAATGAAAGTATAAAAATAACCTCTTTAATTCCGTAATGTAAACAACACCGCACTGAAGCCTTACACAACCACAACGATAATTATAAAGTCAAGTACGATGTCTGTCGCCATTGGAACACAGCCGGGGCAGTTGCGCAACAATATTGCAGCATCTTGGTTAAGCACATAGACGGGACGTGAAGTCAGGAACTTGTAACAATGTTGTGAAACGAAAAGAGACAGTGTTCGTATTTGGCGAGGGACTCTAAAGGCAGGCCAACTGGTGTAAAAACATTACACAGACGTATTGTACTTTACTTGATTCTGAAGTATACACATCTAGTACTTTTGTACTCTCTTAATATCTGATTCCGTACAACATTTCAGTTGTTTTCATATATCAATTATTGCAAAGGTTACATAATTCTTGACGTATGTTTATTTTATGTACTGTTTGGGGGGCTATAACAAGTCTCAAATAAATATCCCGCCATAGCCCAAGCTCAGGGGACTTTTGGGCCAGCGAGACGTCTCCATGGAGATGACCTACAAAGAGCCATCCGGTTGACAGCTAGGCAGACCAACCAGGAACTTGGAAAGAGACGATAACATGTTGTGGCCACAAGGTATGGAATTTGTTTATTTTGATAAATGTCTTATGTGGTGTACTTATATATGTGTAATCAGTCATCAGTTGTAATTTGCTGGCTTCTCATGATTGCATTTCTGCCTGGTCCATACTTGATTATCTACAAACCACCATCACATGTAGCTTGAATTTAGCTGGGTGCAGCGTAAAACAAGAGTCCAAGGGAGTGAGTATGGTTTTACGTCGTGTTCAGCAATATTTCAATAATATCACGCGGTGGACATCGGAAATGGGCTTCACACATTGTACCCATGTGAGGAATCGAACCCGAGTCTTCAGTGTTACGAACCATTGGGCTACCCCGCCACCCCTAACAGTGAAAGAATCGTGAAGGCAAATAATCGTGACAAAATCTATAAAGCAACTTGTACTGACACCTGGCAAACATCACTCTCACTTTAAACTGAACAATTTTACAAACTTGGTTTAAACAGAATGTTTTAGACAATAGAATATGTTCTTAAAAAAATGCAATCAATGCAGCCAAAATGTTTCATGAAAATGTCCGCACGTTACAGTGCACAAAGGTAGTTTGATAGCTTTCCTTGTGTATCAAATAATGCTTTTCTAAAGATTTAATCAACATATTTGACAAAATTTTGAATATTTGAATTGTACTGAATTTTGTGTGATGTTACTGAGATCATTGATGGCATTTCCACTCAGGCTGTTAAAGTAAAAACGTTGTCACCCTGCGGACAACTTACATGACATATGTAACATGAACTAGTTTTCTAATTACTCGATTACAGCTTTCTTAAAAAAGTATTGCTTAGCTCTGCATGCAACCAAGTAATGACGATAATCCTATTGGGTATCATGTTGGAGTGAGTGAGTGAGTGAGTGAGATGGGTGAGTGAGTTTAAATAGCTCTACGCCGCAATCAGCAATATTCCAGTTATATGGTGGAGGTCTGTAAATAATCGAGCCTGGACCAGGCAGTCCAGTGATCACCATCACGAGCATCGATCTGCGCAAGTGGCAACATCTGTCAACCAAGTCAGCGAACTTGACCTCCCGTTAGTCGCCTCTTACGACAGGCATAGTCGCCTTTTACGGCAAGCATGGGTTGCTGAAGGCCTAATCCACCCCAGACCTTGACGGGTAGAATCATGCATGAAGCAGCACAAGTGAGTGAGTGACTGAGTTGGGTTTTAGACCGCTTTTGATAATATTCTAGCCACATCACGGCTGAGGGCACTGGAGATGGGCTTCTTACAACGTACCCATGTGGGAATCGAACCTTCCAGGTGATGAGCGAACACTTTGACCACTTTGACACTTTGAACCAAGCCAAACCTTGAAGGCAGTAGAAGTATTGGGGGGACAGAAGAATTAGTATAACAAAACATACGATTATATTTAAACTGAACCGGAGCCCAAGCGAGATGATGGGAAATATGAACTGCTTCGTTTAGGTCTCTAGCATTGCAGGAATAGGAAACAATGCGATTCAGGGATTATGAGTCTAAGTTTGCACTCAGTTATAGTGTTATACTGTTTCCTTTCTAAACTTTTAACCGTTGTTTAATTATTTCGATTTGTCTTAAAATATTTTATTGAAGCTCAATGAAATTTCTAAAATTTGTCAGATTGAAAACACAGGCGCTGCAGTGGTATGGAAGAATGTGGATTCGAAGCTGTATATTGCCTTCCAAACCCGATTGCCAGAGTATAAAATATGGAGAGTACAGTGATATTAAGCGGCTTGCTCGAGATAGACTTCGTGAGTGTCGGCTCTCTTATACGGTATGTTTCAGCATGTCGCGTCAGTTTCAACCTCGACCATTCACACACAGTCGCTCCCACTCACTGGGGACGAGCAGCCTATGACGAAGCGGCCTTAGCTAGGTTATAACACTTGGACAGACTGTACATACACGTCTCAAAGTGGTTCTGATGCCGATGTAAAGCCCATGCAAATCTATATAATGTGTGGCAATTCTAGCTTACTGCTTTTTCTGAATACGAGAAGAGAGTCTCTTGGCTCTTTTTCATTAAGTGAATTTACAGACTGCTAGTTATTCAGTATTTTTTAAAAAAATTTAGATACCAGGTGTTTGTCTGTGCCAAAGGGAACGACACTGCTCCCATTCTTTTCTTTCCAGGGAGACAGTGAGTGAGTATACTTTTACGCTGCCTTTAGCAATATTCCAGCAATATCACGGCGGCGGACACTAGAATGGGCTTCACACACTGCAACCATACAGGAAATGAACCCGGGGTTTCGTCGTGACGAGCGAACGCTTTAACCACTAGGCTACGTCCCTTTCTGGGAACTCAAAGTACAGATAGAGGCCTGGAGAGCCACTGTGTAAACAATGGAAATTGGCACATATGGAACCGATTTTAATCAACGGCTGTTCGACTCAGGTCTATACATATATAGGAATCTTATAATCATTGTATATTACATGAATGAATATTTGGCTAAATGGTGGAAAACGGTGAAAATACTTCACCAAAGTTTTTTTTACAATGGGTTATCTGTGAGGGTTCCAGTTATCCAGGGTATCGAATTTAGGTGCCTGGAGATATGTACCTGTTATAAGTGGCGATGGTTAGATCGATGGTCAAGATGCCCATCACTGGGTTGTCTGATCCGTTCTAGAACACTTGCGGACGACAAGAATGTTGCATAGATACGTTTTTTGATTTGGGTGAAATGTTGGGTGTCACTGTGTTTTCCGTCCACCATGCGGGGACTGTAGCCATGCACGTGTGATCTGCTTTTGTCCTGGCAGAAGTAAGGTTCCCTACCCACAAGGGCTTGTCCAACATTTATTCGCCTTCTCTCACGCATTTACCTTGAGACTCTGGCTTTTGTTACTAATATCACACTCTCGCGATCTCCGTTAAAATCACACAAGTAGGTATGAATATATCCGTGTCAGTGACTTTTCTGAGATTTCTTAATTTGCAAACATGCATTGGCTTCAAGATTCGATCGGGTAGGGTGGCCCTGGTACCACGGCGCCTAAAGCTGTTTTCTCCCTTGGGGCTGGAATCTCGGCATGAGAGGCTGCTAAATGCCTTCTGGTGGTGTCAATCACTGGAATGTCTGGTCCATACACAAGGCCGCAGGATAGGGCCTCAAATTCAGTATATTAGTTTGATTTGAAAGTTCAAATAATATAGATGGGTAGAAGTTGAATTTTGTTTTGCGTCTCTAGGTACAGATGTGTAGCGCTATATAGCCAAGTCAAATGGACTCTTAAACTCAACGTCAACTCTACACATGTTTTTGTAAACTACAGGGTCTCACCCGTGTAGGTCTGGGTTAAAATGAAAGGTGATTGAGGGATGTTGTGGTCAGGTCCGATGCTCATTATGACAGGTATATCTTGTCTAGAGTTGATAATTTTACAGACGGCGCTATATATAGCTGGAATAGTGCTGGGTGCGGCCTTAACCAATAACCTGGTAACAAAATAGAAGGCCAGGGCTTCATGTTGTGTGGAGACAGCCAGTTTCCCTTCACGGGGGACATCAACTTTCATATACAGATTTATATAGATACTGACCCGTCAAGATTTGGGTTAGATTTGATGTTGAACAGCTCATACTTGTAGTAACCATACATTCCATATTCAAATGTCAATCAGCGGTTTGTCTGGTCGAAACTCGCTAATTTACACAGAGAGAGCAGTTGAGTGAGAGAGTGAGTTGGTGAGTAAGTTTTGGTCCATGACTCTCGTCACATTGCTTCCTAACAGAAATGACCCCTGAAGGTTACGGGTAGAATAGGCCTTCAGCAACCCACGCTTGCCAATATATTGCGACTGTGCTTTTCACAAGAGGCGACTGACAGGATCGGGTGGTCAGGCTTGCCGACTTTGTTGCCACATGCCATTGGTTCCCAATTGTGCAGATGCTCATGTCGTTGATCATTGGCTTGTCTGGTGCATACTCAATTATTTACAGACCGCCGCCATATAGTTGGAATATTTCTGAGTGCGGCGTAAAACTACATTCACTCACTCCTAGCAGAAATAGCTTACTCACACAGTGGCCATATCGGCTTGCTTTTTCCATCTTGGTGTTAAAGCGGATCGAGTGCGGGATGATAAATGTTGAACATACATTAACTAAATCCAATGAACCTGCATGTAGAATATGACCTTATTATTTCAGTATCGTTGGTTGCATTCTAGTTTTAATGTGTCTGAAGTTGTGAGATTCTACTTATTTTACTGTCCTTTATTGACAGGTTTTCATATCTTTAAAGATTGAGTTTCTTATTAGTCCATAGATTTCATATCCTGAAATATTGTCCATGTGCCTTTAAATGTTCACTCACTTGTTCAAATCATATCATATATGATATATTTTTATCATATACAGATGCCAAAGATAAAGATGCTTTTAGATTTTATAGAAATAAGCTTGATTGACATGTTATCGTATCCCAATTGCGTAGATCGATTCTTATTATGCTGTTGAACACTGGATTGTCTGGTCGATTACTTTCAGACAATTAGACTATAGCTTACCACGGCTTTTATTAGATTACTTTTAGTAGCTCCAAAACCTGGCAGGATTTGATCAGATTTTTTTGAGGCCATGGTTAAATAGTTCATTATGCCTTACTTATTTGAAGCTCAACAACAATACGTATGGGCGCATTGCATGAGCATAAAACAGTGAGGATTCGAAAGTTTGATAATTTTTCAAGTGATTGCCAGAGTATACAATGGGGAGAGTACAATATATGCTACTGTATCCCTTCCGTTTCTGCGGCTGGATGCATTGTACTCAGACCACAGTAGCATACCATTTAAAGCTTTATCTCTCCAATGCTGTCTGTCCCGGTGTGTCGTGTCAATTTCAGTCACGTGAATTTCGTGCAACACAGTCGCACCTACTCAGGACGGACGAGAACTCCTATGTTGAGGCGGCCTTAGCCAGGTTATAGAACTTTGACAGAATGTAGACAAGCGCCTGAAGCTGTTTGGTTCCGATACCTATGTTGAGGGACCTCAGCCAGGCTATAGAACTTGGGCAGTTCGTAGCATTTGGTGAATGTAAGTGAGACGTCCTCAAACAAATATATCCTCGAAAGCCCATGCAAGTCTCTTACACATGACAAGTCTAGATTGCTACAGTTTCTGAAAATGAACTAAGTCTCTTTATTAACTAGTTTTTGTTCCATATTATTTAGTTAGTTTAATTGGGGCGGTGGGGTAGCCTAGTGGATAAAGCGTTCGCTCGTCACGCCGAAGTCCCGGGTTCGATTCCCCACATGGGCACAATGTGTGATGCCCATTTTCTGTGATATCGCTGGAATATTGCTAAAAGCGACGTAAAACTAAACTCACTCACTCACTCACTAGTTAGTTTAATTAACGATAAATTCACAGACTCGCTAAAACTGCACATTTAATCCAAGCAATCCTAATTTTAGTAGTGTCACTACCGGTCCGTGAAGACAAGGGAAAGAACTGATCTTCAGCAGCCACTGAGGTGACAAACAGGTCGTGTGTTCTCGCTCGCTAACTTGGGTACAGCGCTGAACAACGAGCTTAAGGCTGCATCACTCTGCAGCAAACACACAGTTTTCAAATCACATTGAAGCAGTCTAGGTCGATGCTCATAACGGATAGAGAAGATGTTACATAGAGGGGATCTCCCATTGCGATGGGACAGCAAGCAGCAAACAATCACTCTTATTTTAATTTTTTAGCTGTTGCTTGTGGCCTCGGAGAGTTACTTCCAAAAATATTAGACGGCCGGACTTTTTTAACTCCTACCGCCCTACGCTGCTTCTGTGTGGCGCCACTTTCTTGTAGAACTGCAGTAGAGCCATGCGGGATTTGTGTTTAAGATGTAGCACTGCAGATTGTTCATGTTTGAAAGTCAGACACTTATGTGTATGTATATATCTGAGGAATGTTTACTCCGAACCAGACAATCCAGTGACAATGTCATTAACAGCTAGCTCTATCTATGCTTCTACAAATATGTACCCATGAACATTAAATTTAAAAAGTTGCGATACACTTTACAAACGCTGTATGATTTCGTGTACACGATATGTTTAAATGTGTTAGCGCCTCTACATATACATCGATTTTTAATCGCTTAATTGTCGCAAACATAAAGTTGACATTCTGATGCCGCCAATATGAAGTTTTGTATCATCGCATGTATTTCTTTTTCTACATAGTGCAGAATCCAGTTGGAGTGTTAATAATCGCTAATTAAAACATTTCGTAGATTTCACTGAAAAGAATCTGTGGAATCTAGATCCAAAACCCGTCACTGAAACAGTCACCCTTTAGAAAACAAGATTTCAATAATGACCCGATTTCCAGGCCACTCTGAGATTTGACGTCTGCCACAATCAGCTGAAGATGTGAGGACAAGGGTAATGACGTCATGTTTACATGTTTGACGTCACCGGCTTCAGGCCGCCTCTAGAAGGTTAGATATGCCACAGACAGATTTTTATGTCTCGTCCGACTGGCCACAGAACAAATGATGGCTCTTACTACTAGCGACCTGTGCAAAGGTCTGATATTACACCATGGTTAGACTAACATCAAGTCTCTAAAATGAGTTCACTCTGCAATATTTATTCCAGCTGTAATTATGTCGGTGATCTGTAAATAATCGAGTCTGCACCAAACAATCCAGTGATCAACATACTGAGCATCGATCTGCGCAAATGGCAACCGATGATACGCGTCAACCAAGTTAGCGAGCCTGGCCACCCGGTCCCGTGAGAATAGAGTTTCCTTTTATGCCAAACATGGGTTGCTAAAGGCCCATTCTAACCTGGACCTTGACAGGTCGCGCGGGGAGGATGGGTCACTTTATGGGGAGCTGCCGTCTGGGCGAGGATGTGTCATCTGTGTGAGGGTGTTTCTCCTGTGGGTACCTATACATGGCCTATTCTACCCCGAACCCTCATATATGTATAAAGAGATCCAACATTTTATTCATTCAGTATAACAAGAGCCCAATGACTTAAATTTCCTTATCTAGACTTGCTACAGCACATATTCCAACCCTGCATGGACTACATTGGTTCAGGGTCTTTACGTATTCCAGATTATACCGTGGAAGTTATTTATTTTCATAAACATTGCCTATATAATAGCATATTATTGAATCCACTTCATGAATCTCATTCCATAAATTATATTTTTAAATGATGAACACCCTATATGTTTTACAATATCATGTTAATCGTGCTGTGTAACCCTGACAGGCACTGAAAGTAAATAGATCTAAGCTTGAAATTAATGCATCTTATCATGCTGATAAACATTTTTTAAAAATAACACACACACCCCCCCCACCCCCACCCCCACCCCCAAAAAAATAAATAAAAGCAAACAAACAAAATAACCCCCCAAAAAACCATATATATTCTAACTAAAATAAACGATAAGTGACTCTCACCTCGGTTAGCCCAGTTAGAATATTCATGGAAACACAGAGACAGAAACAAATTTTTTTTTATCGGTGGTACTCTTGCTGCATGTCTATGACGACCTTGAACTTTCTTGAAATAGAAAATGGCGGCAAAGAAGAGAGCGCTGGAAATGATCGCGTCGATTTTTGCAGTTTATCAACAAAATGCGATATGTCATGAGATATCCTAGCAACATGTGGATACATCAGGTAGTGTTTTAAGTGTTTGTACCTTTCAGATATATTTATTTACGTTTTGATTACGTTGTAGAGAGATATAGCACAGCAGGCATGCGACTGCGCCATCATCCACTGTTGCCAGTGTTGAGCGCAAGCGTCAACAGGCGATTGATCCCAACTCCTCTCGCGAGGAAGGCGGTATTTGTTAATTTTGATGACAGCTAAATCTGAATTATCAAAAGTCGTTCATCCATTCATACATCGTAAGTGTATCCGATGTGAATTCTGTTATTTGTTTATATTTGAACTTGAACAATATCGCAGGAAGAAATTCCAAAAAGCTGAAACTCAGATGGTCTCGCAGACCAAAATGTGTGCAGTTTTTCCAATGCTCTGTTTCCGATTTATCTTTTGTTTAACATGTCGAGCATGTAACAACGATGCCAGCCCACCGTTTAAAACAATTTGACATAGTTGGTAGGTATCATACTTCGACAGCAGTCATTGTCGCTGTAAAATTTACAAAAAATGACATGTTTTGATTAAATAATCATTTTCGTTGAAATGGTTATATATTAAACTTTCCAGGCCTGTTAAGTTAACCTTATTTTATATCTTTTAAGGAACCTCATATTTCTAATTGTCCAACATTTTATTGTTTTTTAATTTCCTTTGGTAAATGCTGTGAAATTTGAGAAATTCTTCTGCAATTTGTTGCAGACTTGCAATTGGGGCTGAATATTGGCCTCTGAACAGGTCTGTACATCAGCATTCAGTATTTTATGATTGTTGACAATAATAAATATTAATGTAAAAATGTTAAGCAGTGTTTGAAAACAAGGGGACACTGAAATCCTCAGGTTATGGGTGAAATGATGACTGCCAAGTGAGTAGTTTGCTGTGATAACCACCTGCAAGGTACCTTGAATATTCTGTATATATTTATTGAAGATGCTTCCAGTAAAACATTGAGGAAGAGGCATGTGGATATGCCAAAGGAAATGTTCTTTTTGACGTGCAATACCAGGAATAAGGTGAAGTGAAGTGAAGTTAAGCCTGGTTCCAGTATCGCACGGAGAGATGGTCAGATAACTGCCCCAGGGGCTTATGGTTGTTATTTCACATCTGCCACAAGTTCTAAAGCATACCTGTTTTAATTGAATTATTGTATATTGTTATAACCATGATTATATATATCATTCTACGATGTTACTCTCAGTAACTCGAACTAACTACTGAACTGTTAATACCATACATCAAGAAGGATTTTCTATATCTACAGCACAGAACACAAAAAAAACCCAGAAAATATGCTTTTGGCATATTTTGTTCCAAATTTCTAATTTTGTGCCCAAAATTTGACATATACTGTAAGTAATGACAAGTGACTACTATCTATTAAACATGCAATAATAAAGAGTAACTGTTTCCTACATACAATGCAATATATGGAAAATACGCTGTTGGTAAAAGTTATTTTTACTTGTTGATTATTTTTCTAAAACTAAGAGACGAGATGACAGACCCCCAGGTGACCACCATTCACCCAGATGACAGACCCTCCAGGTGAACACAGTTCCCTCAGATGACAGACCCTACAGGTAACCACTGTCCCCTCAGGTAAACATTTTGTCCCCAGGTGACAGACTCCCATGAGGTGACCCATGTAGATACCCCCAGGTGACAGACCCCATAAGGTGATCCATGTAGATAACCCAGGTGACAAACCCTCCCCGTGATGACAAACACCCCAAGGGGACGCACCTTCCCCTAGGTGACAGACCCTCAGGAGGTGACCCATGCAGATCCTCCAGGTAAAACACCCTTCCCCAGGTGACAGAGTGAGTGAGTGACTCTAGTTTTACGTCGCACTCAGCCATATTCCAGCTATGTGGCGGCGGTCTTTAAATAGTAAAGTTTGGACCAAAAAATCCAGTGACCAACAACATGAGCATCAATCTGCGCAATTGGGAACCGATGACATGTGTTAACAAAGTCAGCGAGCCGGACCACCTGATCCCGTTAGCCACCTCTTACGACAAGCATACTCGCCTTTTAGGGCAAGCTTGGGATGCTGAAGAGTACATGGCCACTGAGGGGGATATTGATGGCTTTGTCCTTTTCTTTGAAAATGTATGGATATTCATAGAGTATATCCCAACAAAGACAGAGGCACAGAGTTAATAGTCTTAAACGATTAATTTGTGAAACGAATACTCTATTCATGTATGTGCTGTATTGTCTAAAAATTATCAGGAATTATTCGGGGCCAATAACATGTCTGATGGACCAGTGACATTCTTGGGTCACTAGCCTGACTGGCTAGTGACAGTTTGAATCTATTTCTAACACTGCCCATGCACTGCCCAGGTGACACACCCTCCTTCAGATAATAGACCCATATAAAGTGGCCCATGTAGATAACCCAGGTGACACACCTTCCTCCAGATAATAGACCATGTAAGGTGGTCCATGTAGATAACCCAGGTGACAACCCCTCCTCCAGACGACAGACCTCCATGAGGTGGTCCATGTAGATAAACCAGGTGACACACCTTCCTCCAGATAATAGACTGTGTAAGGTGACCCATGTAGATAACCCCTGATGACACACCCTCAGCTGGTGACAAACCCCATAAGGTGATCCATGTAGGTAACCCAGGTGACACACCCTCCCAGTTGACAGCCCCCCATAAGGTGACCCATGTAGATACACCCAGGTGACACACCCTCCCAGTTTACAGACCTCCTTAAGGTGACCCATGTAGATATCCCAGGTGACATACCCTCCCCCAGACAGCAGACCCTGGAAAGGCGATGTGTGTAGACACACCAGGTGACACACATTTTCCAGATGATAGACGCCCCCATAAGGTGACCCATGTAGATAACCCCGGATGACAGATCCCAAGAAGGTAACACATGTACATACCCCCAGGCGACATACCCTCCCCCAGACAGGAGACCCTGAAAAGGAGACCCATGTAGATATGCCCAGATGACACACCCTCCCCCAGACAGCAGACCCTGAAAAGGAGACCCATGTAGATATCCCAGATGGCACACCCTCCCCCAGAAAGCAGACCCTAAAAAGGAGTCCCATATAGATACCCCCAGATGACACACACTCCCCCTGACCGCAGACCCTGAAAAGGAGTCCCATATAGATACCCTCAGATGACACACACTCCCCCAGACCGCAGATCCTGAAAAGATGACACATGTAGATACCCGCAGGTGACACACACCCCCCCCCCTCCAGATCATGTTTCCTGAATCCTGACAGCATCCTCCGGGAAAACAAAAACAAGTCAAATGTATTGTTACAAAATACCATCTAAATTGTAAGGAAGAACGTCATTGGTCAGTTCTGAAGAGCCAGAGCATGACCCCTGTGATTCATCACTGGTTGAAAGCAAAACCCAGACAGCTAAAGAGGGTTCTCCAACCCCAAGAATCTGAGGAAATCAGAGGTGATGAGCAAATATATTTACAATTACTTGCATATGAGGCAGAGAATTGTGAAACCAAAACACTTCAAGATTCTGACTGTGACAGCTGCCATGATAGTGACGGCAGCATCTCAGATGCAAACAATTATGATGTGGGGGATTCTTCCACCGATGATGATGAATGAAGTTCTTAAAGGTCACATGCAGCCCCCCCAAAAACTAAAATAATTAGAGCACAGTTATCGCTTTTTATGATTTATACATTGTTGGTAGTGAAAAAACAAATAAATAAAATTATAAGCGTACAATTGTGAATCAAATGTGCAATATTTTGTACTTGGATTTACTTCCCTTGAAACCAAGCACCCAGGAGACTGAACCCAGAGCGAGTGGGTGTGCACTCAAGTGTAATAAATACTTTGCAGTGGCTGGTTCATTGGCAGATACACTGAGGGTTGATTGTGTGTATATAGAGATGATCTGTTTAATTGGCATTTTAGAAATATGTTGAGTAATAGGAAGGTAATATTCTGTATGGATAACAAGTTCTTTTATTGTATACGTTTTGGTATTGATTCATATACCGTTGTCAAGCAAGAGTGATAACGGTATAAGAATCCATATAAAAAATGCTCCTCATTATATATAGTAAAAGAGGGTGTCATCCATAGAGAATGTATATAGAGATGTTGGGTTTTGTAAATACATGCTCTCTGCATTTGTGTTCGATCCAATCAGCAAATACTGAGATGGTGAACTACTGCATGGCTGGAGATTGTCGTCCATCCAAGTATTTAAACTTGAACTTGAAACTCTTGAAACTGACAATATGAGTTTGCTCCGGTGTCCCATCGGATCAAGTCATCTGAGAAAAATGGATGCATTTCGTTCACAACCCACAGACGTTATAACTTCATGTGTACAAGTATTACACCTGCCTGTCTGTGTAATTACATAATGTGACAGAGACAGAACCCAGGTGCACAAGACATCAATCAGTGTATTTGTTTATGGTGTATAGCCTCATAGGTGATATCTGTGACAGATACTGCTTGTTACACTTAACATATTTTTCTGTGCTTCCATAGACATGTATTAAAACATTTCATTTTTCAAGCTGAGCAATCTTTCGGGACCGTTCATAATTTATGTCAAGGTGATGATGATGATGATTATGGAGTTGCTTGTACAAACACACAACGTGAATGACTAGCCCCCAAACCCCCCACCCAAAAAATAATTTGCAAAGTAAGTGATCTCCCTGCTGGTCATGTTCAATGAACTCCCTCCAGAACATGTGTACAAAATTGATGACCCCTACCTCCCTAGAATAATATAGGTGACACCCACCCACTCTCACACACACCACCACCACCCTCCTTAACAATAAATTACAAACAGTCCCTTTATAATGAAATTACTATTCCCAGTGCTATACTTTCTTGAAAACTTGGTTTGCAGCTAAGTATGGGACCAGTGTATTTTTATTACTGCAGACCCAAGATGCTTGTAATCACAAGAAATATCCCTGCATGTTTTACTTGCTGTGGTTTTACGAGTCACCTTTCCAGTTCAAGTTGCGTGAACCAAATCCCTGCACATGCACTACCAAAACCACTTTTCATGCCAGCGCTGTGGTGAAATTTGGTTATAATCAATTATGCTAATTTGCTTTTGGTTTCTAGGAAAATCATATCCTCGGTTATGCCGAAACCCAAACTGTGTTCTGAGACTTCGAAACCATCTCCCATGAAGGTTTTGCAGTTTGGGTTTCGCATTCTGTCAAAACAAACATGGCTAGCACAAAATGAAAGGAAAGGTAAACAAACATGTACAGGTAAATAGAAATATATTTAAAACCCTGTTTTATTGAACATGACTATTTTTTTGTAATTTGTACACATGTAATTACTTGTAATAGCATGATTTCACATTTACAAATATTTACGTCCAAAAGCATCTCTTCTGTTTATTATTTATTACTTCTCTCATAAAACGACCAATGTATTAGCTTTGGCATTGCTGTCATCCAGTTTGTTCCACATAATATAGTAGCTGGAACATTGTTTGGTTTGAAACTGTATGGTGAAACCATCCACTCATTATAAAACTAGAAGCTATTTTCACTTCAAAACCAGGTACCCGAAAGTAGGCACTCTTTTACAGGAGAAACCAGTTTCAGAAACCAAAACCATTTTGGATTAATTGAATAGGCCCCTTCTAGTGACTCGTTTGAACTCCAGTTTCGCAGGTGGCTCCGGTGGGTCAAATTTGTAAGTTTGTAAATCCAAACCAAAAGGTGTCTAACTCTGCAAAGATGTGTTTTGTGTTACACAAAAAAGTTGAAAACATGAACATGTGATAACTGTGTTTTGATTATGTCTCATTTTTGGTTGCATTTGACCTTTAAAATAATTTAATAGAAATATATTTATTCCCAGCATTGTGTTCTGATCATTAGAACTGTTCAATATTTCTTTACCAAACTTGGCAAATAGATAGGTGAGGGGGTGTACTGGTGCATTTTGGTAGTTTGGGCATTCTGATTGAATATTTTGGGTGTTTCCACGTCAACAAATTTGCCTTTGACTCAAATTGGAGGAATTACCATTCACTGTTTCTTCACCGAATTTCACACATACACATATCCAATGGTGAGCTGGTACATTTTGGTAGGTTTGGAATTCTGATTAAATTAATGTTTATGTTTCTATAGCAACAATTAAGGCTTCAACTGAAGTTGTTGGTATTGCTTCTTTATGGAGCAGAACTCAAAAACCGTCACTACTGTCTGCCCACTTTCCTATATACATGCCAAAACAGTTGACTCAGTCATAGCTTGTAGACATATTCATGAAGATTACTTTGCCATTGATTTGGGATATTGATGACTTTGTAAAATGAATGTATATTCACAGAGTATGACCCACCAATGGCAGAGGCACACAGCTAATTGTCTGAAACAATTAATTTGTGAATACTCTATTCTATCTAAGTAATCTCATATGTGCCGTTTTATGGGCCAGTTGCATTCTTGGGTCACTAGTCTAGCCCCCATAACGTACTTCATGTAGATATACCCAGGTGACATACCCTCCCACTGATGACAGACCCCCTAGATGACAAACCCCATAAGGTGACCCATGTACATACCCAGGCGATACACCCTCCCCCTTGATGGAGGACCCCCCACTTGAGACACACACACACACACACACACACAGACACAGACACAGACACAGACACACACACAGACACACACACAGACACACACACAGAGACACACACACACACACCAGTTGACAGGCCCCATAAGGTAACTCATGTACATACCCCGAGGTGACATACCCTCTTCAGATGACAGATCCCCATGAGGTGCCACCAATCCCCACCCCCACCCTTACCCCCAGACTGCAGACCTGCAATGCGTTAACCCAGGTAAACCCTGGTGACTCACTCTGTCCCCAATCCCAGGTGACACACCCTCCCCCAGACAGCAGACCTCCCTGGTGACACACCCTCCCCCAGACGACAGACCCCCCAGGTGACACACACTCTCCCACATGGCAGATCTCCATAAGGCGACCAGTGAAACACCCTCACCCAGATGACAGACCCCCCATAAGGTGACCCATGAACATATAGCCAGGTGACACACTTTCCCCCAGACAGCAGACCTCCCAGGTGACACTCATTCCCCTAGATGGCAGACCTCCCAGGTAACACGCTCTTCCCCCAGACAGCAGACCTCCCAGCTGACACTCCCTCCCCCAGACGGCAGACCTCCCAGGTGACACACTGTCCCCCAGACAGCAGACCCCCCAGTGACACACCCTCCCCTGACAGACCTGCAGTGAGGTAACCCATGTAGGTATCCCCTGGTGGCACACTCTCTCCCAGACTGCAGACGTCCCAGTTGACACACCCTCCCCAAGACAACAGACCTCCCAGGTGACGCTCTCTCCCCCAGACAACAGACCTCCCATATGACACGCCCTCATCCATATTGCAGATGCCCATAAGGTGACCCGTGAAACACCCTCATCCAGATGACAGACCCCCCAGAAGGAGACCTATGTACATACCCAGGTGACACACTCTCCCCCAGACAGCAGACACCCCAAGTGACACACCCTCCCCCAGACGGCAGACCTCCCAGGTGACACACCTTGCCCCAGATGACAGACCCCACAGGTTAACACCATTGCCCCAGATGACAGACGCCACAGGTAAACACCATCCCCCCAGGTAAAAACTGTAACCCCCAGATGACAGGTCCCATAAGTGGACCCATGTGAGTACCCCAGATGGCAGACCCCAGAGGTGTCACACCCTCCCCAAATGACAGACCCCACAGGTAAACATGCTGCCCCAGACGACAAACCCTCCCACAGATAACAGACCCCAAAGGTGATATACCCTTCCCCGAGATGACAGACCCTTCATGTGACCCTTCAGGTAATACACCCTCTCCTAGATGATAATCCCCCTTGGTAAACACAGACACACAGACACACACACACACACACACACACACACACACACACACACACACACACACACTTTTTTAACGACAAATACTTTTTTAACGAACTACGAGTGACGATTGAAGTTAGTTTGCTATATCCATAGTTCGTTATTCACGAAAATCCATTGAAAACACACGATTAAGTACAATACATTCCAACTCAGTTTATTCATGCATTCATTCACATTACTTTCTTTTCAGTACAGAGTCAGTGGTCTTACTCTCTGCACACTTGGCCAACTGCATACATCCCACAGCCTCATTCAAGTCGGCGAGTGAATTGAAAGAAGTCATGTCAGTTGTCTTCTGTGACAGATGAAAATTCTTGAAAGTTTGTAGCGCCATATTGGCTTCTGTGATTGAAGGTGGGGCCTGGTCTGTTTCATCACTGTTTGTGTCGTTATCTTCGCATTCCGTCGCTCTGATCAGAAACGGCCTTCACAATGTTGTCATCAGAGGGGAATTCAGTAATGACAGTGTCATTGTCAGCTGTCAGATAAAGTCACTGATTGAGTTTGCTCAATTGACTATTCACACCATTAATTAGTGTTAACTTGGACTGTCGAGGATTTCAAAGTAAGCATCGCTAACTGTCAGTGACACTGAGTTCACTCAGTTCGTTATCCACACCTTTAATTACCGTTACCAGAGACTCACGGGGATTACAAATCAGTGAAGTACGTTACAGAGAATTTGTTATTCACGACTTTTTTATATGATAATAAACAAAGGTTAATTCACGACTTTTAAAACAGTTCGTTATACCCGTCACTTAATTTATATCCGTTTCGTTATAAAAGTATTCTACTGTATACCTGTCCTCAGTGAGACCCTCAATGAGGCATATTAACAACACATTTGTTTTCCGTATTTTTTGTGCAATGATAGGTGTCTTGAACTTCTACACATTTTGAACATTGACACAATTAGGTCCGTGGTAAAATTCTGTTCATTTGAAAACTGTAGTAAGAACACAAAAAGAGTGTATTTCTTGTAATTTAGTCATCAGTGATGTGGATTTTAGTGTACTCTGCTTCTGGTTTGTGACACTCTAAGAATGGTCAAGTACATATACAGTCGAACCCCATTTATCCTGACGTTTTTGTTTCACTCGAAAATCGTTGGATAGCGAGACATCCGGTTACCTGGATCTAACAAGCAAAATGTGAAAATTAAGTAAAAGCAAAAAAATTTCATGTATGTATATCAACAGTCAATAGTAATAACAGTGAATCATCATAACTAATAAGTGTACCGATAATACATGGAAGGCGGAACGCAGGTTACAAGTTGTCAGGTTGTCTCTGACATAATCGTGTAGCGTGTGGAGCTTCAGATGGTAAGTTACATGAAAAACATAAATCGATAACAAAAAGTTTCTATTGTGCCAATAGCATATACTTCTTTTAAAATTTTAAATGCCCTAAACCATGTGACATTGCATCAGACTTATTCTGTCTGCAGAAAGTAAACTTCCGGATGAGATCACATGAGTTAGATCATGTGGCAGACTATTTTCAACTTGCATCGCGACAGATAGCAGGGATCGATTTATAAGTGTTATCTACAGTACAATTACAGTGTAGTTTACCATAATCCCTTTTAACTTGTGTTTTCATTACTGTGTTTTGATGGCTAATTAATGAACTCATGCCAAATGCCTCCCAGTAGATTAAGAATGAAATGCAATAGTCGTGCTATAAACTGTATTGATGTGACACATGCACATGCACGTTGCACAGATCTTTCCGTCCGGATAACTGGATCATTTTTCAATGGAAATCAGTGGGAATGGTTTGAAAATTCGCCATCCGGGTCTGGAAGCGGGGGGTCCGGTTAAGCAAGTACAATTAATGAGCTTTTTTCCTAACTGGAATGTTGTCTCTTTTGAGCCATGCAGCCATGAGGTTTGCATTCCAATGCTTTAGGGGTTCACATAGAATTAGGGGCGGTGGGGTAGCCTATTGGTTAAAGCATTTGCTGGTTGCTCTGCAGTGAGTGAGTGAGTTTAGTTTCACACCACACTCAGCAGTATTCCACCTATGTCTGTAAATAATTGAGTCTGGACCAGACGATCCAGTGATTAACAACATTAGCATTGATTTGCACATTTGGGAACTAATGACATGTGTCAACCGAGTCAGCTAGTGTGACCACCCGATCCCATTAGTCGCCTCTTACGACAAGCTTAGTTGCCTTTTATAGCAAGCTTGGGTTGCTGAAGGCCTATTACATTCCGGGAACTTCACGGGTCAGTCTCTCTGTAGACCTGGGTTTAAGTTCCTTCATGGGTACAACGTGTGGGGCCCTTTTCTGGTGTCCCCAGTTCATATTACTGAAATATATATAGTGGGGTTAAACTGAAATCACTCTCGTAATATTATGGGTATATTTGTATGCATCCATCGGTATTTGGCTTGATGGTTACTTCTGTTAAATAGTGGAAACTTTGCATTCAACAGGATTTCAGCTTTAAGACAGCAATAAATAAATAATGGAGCTTGGACCACACAATCCAGTGATTGACATCTACACATTTGAGTACAAAGATGTCAGTTGATAAAGTGAGCAAGGGTGATGACATGATCCAAGGAGTAGTTTTTTCTGAAGGCAGTTGTCACTGAAGATGTTTACAGGGCTCTTGATGTAGTACATAAAATACTCAGGATCCCAGTTCTATTATGACCCTTTGATGGTGCGAGTGTTCGTGATCCTGATTGGTTGCAGTTAGATTCAGTTGTGCAATCAGGAACGTTGTTTCGAAGGTGATCATTCACAAGACCTTGGTAATTTCTGTATGCTTTGGGAGAACTAGAACCTCTTCTTGGTTGCAATGCGCAAATGTTTCTTCTAGACAGAACTCAGTTATGTAATGGCAGATCAATGGTGTTTTAATCACTCTTATTGACAACGGACAAACTAGCCATCAACACAAGACCCTGGAAGAGGAGGGATATTTGGGGCTTGTATTGGTCAAGTTGGATTTAAGTCAACATAACATATGTTCTGGTTGGATAGAAAGAAGGGAGCTAGAGGGTTTTTATGAAAGCTTGGAAATATGGCTGTATTAGAACAGAGATTATGACAAGTAGCCCAGGAATTGTACATAGGAATCAAAAATGGCCCATTAAAATTTGAAAGTTTACTTTTGATACAAGGGGTGCAAGATATGACAGAAACCTCGGTGGTAAGAGAATGAAAGTGATCAGTTATTACAGCATGGGTTGTGTATGGTTTATTTTGCTTCAAGTTAAAGGTATTTCTCTATAAAATGTCAAGTACTTGAAATAGTGGTGTAGACAGATTGGGTGGGTTGCATGGCAGCTGCATAAATTTTTTCTCAGGACATGGTGGTGTCAGACAGATTGTGTTGAGGCCAGGCAGCATGGGTAGGTTGCATGGTGTCTGAAAGGTGAATGGTTTAGGTTCTGGTTGGTAAACCATGGTGAAGTGGCGATGGTGTGGCCTAATGGTTATAGTGCTGGCTTGTCACACCGAAGGCCCGGGTTCGATTCCCCACATGGGTACAATGTGCGAAGCCCATTTCGTGTGTTTCTTGCCATGATATTGCTGGTGTGTAGGACTTCAACTTAAAAAAGGTAACCGGTAAGAGGTAATTTTTGTAGATTCAGCAGAAAGTTTACTGTGGATAATGTCAATGTTGGTCAAGGAAACTAGATACATGCATGCTAGGGTGTCTCCAGGGTGGTTGGTTTATGCTAGCATGGGTAGATTTAGATTACAGGGTGTCTTCAGAGTAGTTAGTTGAGCTTCAGGTTAAAGGGGATGGTGAGGTAACCCAGTGGTTAAAGTGTTTGCTATTTACACCGAGCTAGGGTTTGACTCCCCAGTTATGTGCAGATGGGTAGCACAGCTTCATGTTAAAGGTGACCCAGGTGATACACCCTCCCCTAGATGACTGACATGCCTCACCCCCACTTGTCTCTCTGGAGAGAGACCCAGGTGACACACCCTTTCCCAGATGACTGATTCCCTTAACCCCTGTTGTCTATATGGAAAGTTACCCAGGTGACACACCCTCCTGTAGATGACTGGCACCGCTCAGCCCCGGCTGTCTATATCAAGAGTGACCTAGGTGACACACCCTACCGCAGATGACTGAGACCCCTTACCCCCATTTGTCTATATAGAGAGTGACCCAGGGGACACACCCTCACCCAGATGACTGACACCCTCTCCCCCAGATATTCAATTCCCTTTCAGAGTAACATGTAGATTTTCCCAGGTAATTCTTCCTACTCCACTGTGAACAAGATCTCCCCTGCAGATGAAAGACATGCCTCATTCACAGTTGTCTACTTGGAGAGTGACCCAGGTGTCACACCCTCCCATTTGCCTTCATGGGAAGTTACCTAGGTGACACACCCTAATACTGATGAATGAAACCCCTCACCCGCAATTGTCTATATGGAGTGACCCAGGTGACACACCCTAATCCTGATGAATGAAACCCCTCACCCGCAATTGTCTATATGGAGTGAACCAGGGGACACACCCTCACCCAGATGACAGACACGACACCCTCCCACCCCCAGCCCCCTTCCCAAAACCACCCCCACCCCAATGCCAAGATCAGATTGACTTGTACATTCTCCCTGGTATTGCATCTTGCCCTAAGCTGAGAAACATCCTCAATCACCCTACTGCCCTTTTAGGTGACCAAGTAGATTCACCCAAGTGAGTTTGCTGACAGGTCTGCTGCTAACTGATGTTAACTTCCTACAGTCATATACCTTCTTTTAAATCAGGTCGCAGAAGCTGACTGGAAGGAATGATTGGTTTTCTTTCCTGCAATTGCGGCCATGGCACAGACCCGCTTCACTGTTGTCTGTATGGTAATGTGTTCCAAGGGCGATCCTAGATTAACTTCCAACAGCTGGGGGCACCAGTTGACTTGAAGGACTGACTCCCAACCAGGTGATTCTGTGAACAGCATTATGAAAAGCTGTCACGATGTCATGCCTTGTATGACAATTATTGGTTGCTTGGGGACTAATTTATTCTGCATTGGAATCTCCTCAGACTTTGTTATTGGTTGACTGCTGTTGTCAGGTATTGGCTGCTTACATGTAAATGTTACGGTAGGACATGTCAGCTGCTGCTTTCTGCATCACTCATAATATCAATCACTGGATTGTCTGGTCCTTCGTGATTATTTCCAAGCTGATAAACAACAAACTAAAATCAACTGAAGTAGTCAATATTTCCTTACAGCTTATAGTTCCCATGTTTGTGTATCACATGATGTAAGGTGAAGGTTAAATTCCAAGATACAATGTTGGGTTAGTTTCTGTTATATTGATCTTGTAAGTTCGCAGATTCCCAAAGTTCACGTGGTTTTCAGAGAGTCATGAAATCATGCTAAGATTCTCACAAATTTCATAGGCAAAAAAAGGAATATTGTTTTTTTGGAATGTTTATTATTGTTTGAGAAATACTCTTTGATATCTTAACAATCATAGGCCATAATCAGAGTTACCAGATTTGCTCTAAATTGTTGAAATTGTCTGTCTTGTGAGGCACTCCTTGTCGTTGTGTGTGCGTATTGGTCACGCCTCTGTTTTTAGTAGTGCACAGGTTGGTCACTTGACAGTATATGGTTTGGTCATAGCACTACAAATGTGTTGTCATTCAACATAAAAGTAGATTTGATTTTTCCTGAATCCCCAAAAGTGGAACTGCCCATTGGAACTGGTTTTGAAATATGGTAGAGAGAATAATTAGTGTAAATATAGACTTGTTGATGTTCTGTACAATTATTTTTCTCAGAAAATTCTTGTCCTTGAAGTGACTTAGATAACTTTTGGTTTATGCAGTATCACACATGTATCTTTGAATTCATATTTCACAGTAAAATAGGACAAGTATCTTGAAAAAAATATTATGGCCAACCTATATGCCAACTGTTTACAAAAAGTGACCAACACTGCAGTGTATGCCAAACCAATCTGGGCCCAGTTTCACAAAACTCTCATAAGGCTAAGATCTCGTAACTTTTCTTGTAACATTTGTACCTGCTATACTGTAACATAGGAAGTGGGAATGGCGCACTGTAAAAATAATTTGACTTGTATCTATTATGTAAAGACATTCCTCTCAAAACTGTTTAATATTTACAACATATTTTCACCATTCCGGGTGATAAATTAGCATTCATATTCCACGCAGTGCTGTACATGATTTCCCCACATTTAATGCCATGCCTTAATCAATGCATGGTGCTTATAATACGTTGCTTATTCAAGTCATGCTGTTTCGTTATACATTAAGAGTTAAGTCCCCTACCAGTGTATTTCCCAGGTCTATATCAAAGGGCGGTAACTGAAGTTGAAAAGGGTGTGCGCAGTTATCAAAATGAAATGTAGCTGAAAAGTCATTTGCTGTTTTTCGAAACAAAAAGAACAAAACCTGATAAAGAAAATGCCCAAACCGTTGTGAGGCCAAGTGATGACACTTCTAATTCAATAACTGAGACGAAACTATAAAAAGCCCAATGATACGCTGACCGATGTTAACATTGAGAACAAAACATCAACCTGTTCGTTCCAAACGAAATGGCAAAGTTTGTATCAGTACTATAATGAGTGTAAAAACAAAATGACTTGTGCACTTCGTCTGAAAAATGGAAAGCATAATGTTTTCACTGATGGAACAGATAATTTCCGTGCTTCCATGCTCAAGAGACATGCTGATAGTGTTGACCATAAACTTGCTGTCCCCATGAATGGTTGAAGGGGCAAATGAAAATGGCAGTGAAAAATCTGATTTGTAGTAAGAAAAGGCAGCAATTCAATTTAAATTATCACTTTAATTGATACAACTGAACAGCTTTTTGCATGACAAATTCATTAAAATTGCAGAGTGAATATCTCCCTTGTCTATTTTTATGACCCATCTGCAATGGCAAATGTCCCACTATTTAAGTTAACCCCGGGCCAATGGCACACTTCTGAAAAGTAAATTAGACACTGCATATATGCTGATGGTCAAATATCTGTGATTTTTGTGGATTTTCATTTGTTAGACTCAGTATAGGAGTGTAAGGAATAATACTAAGTCTAAATTTACTTAGACTGGGTTCTCCTGGCTTACGGTTAAACATTGTAAAAAGTATTCTCTAAAAATTGTTATTCTCTACAAATTGTGCTGTTGAAATGACCCACTGGCCAAGTAGACTGTTTAATGTCCAGATACATGCTAGCATGGATAAAATTTTGCCAAGCTTCCAGTTAATGCTTAAGGATTGGTCAAGTGGTAGAACAGACTATACAGTTTGCAGATACATGCTAACATGGGCATATTTTACATAGCGTCCAGTTACTGCTGTAGAAATGGTCCAGTGGTAAAACAGACTGTACAGTGTCCAGATGCATGCTGGCATGAGAAGATTATGCAAATCTTCCAGTTAATGCTGTATAAATGGTCAGCTGGTCAAAGAGACTATACTGTGTCCAGATACCTGCTAGTATGGGTAGATTTTGCATGGCTTCCAGTTAATTCTCTAGAAATGGTCAAGTGTTTAAACAGACTGCACACTGTCCAGATAAATGCTGGTATATACAAATAAAAAAAGTAATAATAATGCACTTAAAACCCTCTTCCAGGTAGTAGACCCCCATAAGGTGACCCATGTATGCCCCCCACCTGACAAACAGTCCTCCACGTAATAGACCCCCATAAGGTGACCCATGGATGCCCCCACCTGACAAACAGTCCTCCACGTAATAGACCCCCATAAGGTGACCCATGTATGCCCCCCACCTGACAAACAGTCCTCCACGTAATAGACCCCCATAAGGTGACCTATGTATGCCCCCACCTGACAAACAGTCCTCCACATAATAGACCCCCATAAGGTGACCCATGTATACCCCCACCTGACAAACAGTCCTCCACATAATAGACCCCCTTACGGTGAGTAATGGAGTGAATGGGAAAGTGATTGAATGTTGTAAGCAGTTCTGAACAGGGTTTTAGGGTTTTCATCAGGCTTTTAGAAGTGGAATCACAGTTGGCGGCTTTGAGTTCTGAAGGCAAAGTGTTCCATAATTGAGGTGCCACAGTGGAGAAGGCTCTACCACCCATTTTGCCTGTGGATACTGGCGGTGAAAGGAGGAACTGTTCGGAGGAGCGTAGAGGTCTAGATAGCTTGTAAATGTTGATGTGCTCTTGCAGGTATTGAGGGTTTTTCATCCCTGGTTGGGTAGGCAGTAACAGGATTTTATAGGAGATACAAGCAATGGAGGGATTCCAGAACAGGAGTGATGTCAGTGTGTCGTTTTACATGTAATCAAACTCGCGGCAGAATCTTTTTACTCTTTGTAGGAGTGGTAGGATAGGCAGAATTTGTATAGTTTCCAGTTTTTGTGTCATAAATGGTCAAATAGACAACAGTGTCCAAATACGAGGCTAGCATTGGTACATTTTGTATAGTTTCTTGTGAAAGCTATAGAAATGGTCAAGTGGTGAAACAGACTGTACAGTCTCCAGATAGATGCTAGCATGGGTAGACTTTGCACAATGTCCAGTTAATGCTGTAGAAATAGTTAAGTGGTCAAACAGGCATGGACAGTACAGGATCCAGATGCATTCTAGCATGAGTAGATGTTGTACAGTTTCCAGTTAATGCTGTAGAAATGGTCAAGTGGTCAAATGGACTGTACAGTGTCCAGACACATGCTGTCATGGTTAGATTTCCGTACTTCCAGTTAATGCTGTAGGATGAGTGAATGAGTCTAGCTTTAAGCCACACTCGGCAATGTTCCATAAATATGGCGGCAGTCTGTAAATAATCATATCAGGACCAGACAATCGAGTGATCAACAGGATGTCCATCGGTCTCGGGTACACTTTCATTTGATTAAACAGTATAATGAGACAAATTTAATATGAGAAGCATTACTGAATATTAAGATTGAACCCTACGTTTATCAAGAAAAATGTCAGCTCGTGAAACATTATTGCTACTACAAGTCATACACCATTGAAACCGTTATGTCTGAACCAACGGTTGATAAATACGAAAGATGATTTTATCTTGTTATTCAATTAATACTACTTCAACTTAAATAAGTGTATTTCTAAGAAAAATACAAGTTTACACTTTTGTAATGCCAAGGTAAAACATGAAGGAGGTGAAAACTCCGGCTACATTAATCCATTTGTAAGATGCCATAATATCTACTTACCCATTTCTTTTATGTTTTCAATTTTATGCAATCAGAACATCATTATTTGAAGATTAATCAAATAATATCTATGGTCACCTATTTCCCAGTATTCGTGGCTGTCTTCTACACTTCTACAGGGTGGTTTGTGTATCTTCAAGTTAAAGGTTTCTGTGGAAGTCAGGAAGTAGTTACATAGTGTATAAAGGCCAGATATGTACTCACTTGGGTAGATTTAGATTACAAAGTGTGTTCAGAGTGGTTTGTGTAGTTTCAGGTTAAAGGTATTCTTTAGAAGTTGCGAAGTAATGATACTGAGAGTGTACAGACGTCAGATACATGCTGGCTTGGGTAGATTTAGATTACAGGGTGTCTTCCATGTGGTTTGTGTAACACCAGGTTAAAGGTATTCCCTATAAGTCATCAAGTAGATTATAGTGGTGAGATACATGCTAGCTTGGGTAGATTTGGATTACAGGGTGGATTCAGGTTGGTTTGTGTAGCTACATATAAAAGGTATTCTCTGGAAGTCATGAAGTAGACTGTGTATAGAGGCCAGATACATGCTCTCATGGGTAGATTTAGATTAGAGGGTGTCTTCAGGCTGGTTTGCGTAGGTCCAGATAATGGTATTGTCTGGAAGTTGTGAAGGAGACTGTGACTAGAGGTCAGATGCATACGCGCTTGGGTAATTCTGTTCCATTAGTGGTTGAATTGCTTTCGCCGCCAGTCAGGTTGTTTGGTATGAGCAATTCTGAATGGTGGTGGGCAGATTGGCTAGCCAATCATGTTGAGGTTGTTACGTGAGTAATAACTACTGGGTAATTTAAGCGTATTCAGTGTTGGTATGATCAGCGACCGATCAGAGTTGAGGTGATCCACTGCAGTATGTCCCATGACGGGGCAATAACTTGTTCCGTGACGGAACACCGAGCTCCGACTCCATTCCCCGATAAGATCAAGAACATTTTTGGCAATAAAGAGAAATTGTGTATAAAAGTGTATATTTTGGGTAGATTTGTTAGTGGGGATGGATGGGTGGATTTCAGTGCTATAGAACGAGTCAAGCAGAAGGAATTCAGATTAATGTCAGGTACAATGTAGTGCTATTTTCCCAGGGAGGTTTAGGTGAAGAGAGTCATTTTATAAGAAAGTAACTTAGGTATTAATATTTAAGTGATTGTATTTGTATATTTTTGTTTGACATGGGTTATTATTTCTCTTGATTTTGTTAAGTTATATTTGGTTAATAAATTATGTGTTTATTTGAGAAATTTGTTGGTTTTTCATTGCTCCTCTACATCCATGAACTGGGAAACAGGACATCTGTAATTTAGAACACAAAACACAACACAAAGCATCATGGTCATCTGTGTAATGCCACTTCTGTTACATTTGGTGCCGTGACCCGGATGTAGATGTGCAGCAATAAATAAATGAAATCTGTTTTGGTGGTCAAGTTAAGATAAAATAAGACTGATTTTTTTTTTCAAGGACTAAGAATGAGTTTGGTGTAAATTAGATTTTGAATATGAACTGTTTGGACTCTCTTTCTTCCTGTTACCATCAGATTGTGATAATGCATTTTTCAAAATACCATCTTGTCATGTCTCAACTCCTCGACGTAATCTGGTAGCCAAAGGGTTTTTTTGGTCAGATTTATGGGACAGGTTATGAGTATGGGGATAGAAACTGGTCAGGAGCTGTGACAGTGTCTGCCTCTGAGACATAAGGATAGATTTGGTGGTGGCCAGGGTGTAGGATTGAGTGCATTACGCTGTCATCTTGGTCATTGCATTTAAGCAGCTCTTCAGGTTACAATGTACATTCAAATGTACCAGGAGTAGTAACTACCCCACATTCCTCCATTTTGAGAGATACAAAGATCAGGGGGAATCTGGTGCTACAAAGGAGCAGCCTCCAGTAGTGCTATGATTACACATCAGCTGTGCAGTGTACAGGATAATCAGAATTGTCTTTACACAAGTATTCACTTATTGTTAATATGTTTATTTAGTTGTGTTAATTATAATGCTTTCCACGGTTATATTATTTTTAAACTTATCCTATCTCAAGATTTGCACATCTCACTCTTGCTTCGACGCTGAGTGGAACAAATTACAACTTTCCATATAGGTTTCTCTTGTCCATACGCCTGTGTCCCAGAAACTGCTCTTCTTCCAGGACAGGTCCTAGTCCCATGCTGAGCATACAGCACTCTCTCCTATCTACCCACGTGACTACCTCAGAGTGATCACTCTTCTTATTGTTGCATGACTGAGTAGACATGTTAGTTCTTGTGTAGCATCTGAGTTGATTTTGTATTGTTGGGAAATCAGATCATCCTAACAAAAAGTGTAAGTTTTGCGTTCAGTGAAAAACTATTTTTTCAACTTGGGACCCGCACACATTGTGAGTTATTTGTTTGGGTCAATGTTCCTGGGAGAAAGGTTGTGAGAAGTGTGCAGGGATATCAACTGAGGATTTCAAGGCTTATAAATGTGTCAGTGCTCGTAGGATTGCAGATAGATCTAGGAATATGTCTGCTGACCAAGGCCCCTCTCCTACTAAGAAACCTTGCTTGGAACATCGTACCCTCACTGATTGTCGTTTGAAATCCCTGCCCTCTGGGGCTGAGGATCAATTCACCAGGCCGAACCAGTTCACCAGACTGAATCATTTCATCTGCTTTAATCAGTTCACCTAGTAGAGAGATACATGAATGGCTAGGTTCACTTTTTCGTGATGACTCATGTCACCATGCTCATTCAGTTAACCGTTCAGTTTCACCTTGTCATTCCGAGGTGGCTTCTCGTACCACGTCTTCTGGGAGAATTGATTCACGGGATCGAATCAATTCATCTAACTGAACCATTTCACCTGATAACTTTGGTTCGACAGCTCATCCGATCCATGCCACGTGACTGCTTCATCAGGTCGAAGTGGTTCACATCTTCGTTCTGGGAGTGCTACCTGGACTGGATCACTTCAGCATTCAGATTCAAGGTCATCCAATCGGGGTGGTATATCGGATTCTTCTAATTGATCTAGATCTTCAGATTGAATTAGGTTATCCCATCCTACTGTCTCCCCGAATGGACAACATGTGTGGTTTCACCAACTGTCTTCCCGCCCAGGCACCTGTATAGTTCAAGGGATCATCGTTCTCCATCACGTCACATTAATTCTTCAGATCATACAACTGGGACAACAATGTTGACTGAATTGTGGAATCTTAACCAGATTTGAATACTATGCTTCAGGTTATTACAGTGGCATGGAATCAGTGTCAACCTTCGACTACATCGAATGCAGCTCTCATTGTATCGACTGGTACTCAGTCTTCCTCTGGTGTGTCTTATCAGCCTTCATCCTGTTCTCCAAATAATTCTGCTGTTTCTACCAAGGAGGGTAGTTTCGATTTGGTAGAATCTTTTGTACTTGCCTGGATTGCTGAAAAGCTTCTGCAGGTTAGCAGATCTCAGGTTATGGCTGTATGGAAACAGAGTTTCGCAGGAAGTTATGACAAATAACCTCTGTAGTAAGAGAATGAAAGCACACCCTCCCTCATATGACTGACACCCCTCAGCCCCACTTGTCTATATAGAGAGTGATCCAAGTGCCACACCCTCCCCCATATAACTGACACCCCTCATCCCCAGTTGTCTATATGGAGAGTGACCAAAGTGACACACCATACCCACGAATACTGTCACCTCTTAGCTTAGTTGTTTCTATGGAGAGTGACCCAGGTGATACACCCTCCTCCAGATGACTGACACCTCTAACCCCCAGTGTCTCTATATGGAAAGTGATCCACGTGACACACCCTTCCTCAGGTAACTGACATCCCTTACTCGCAATTGTCTATATGGAAAGTGACTCAGGTGACACACCCTCTCCCAGATGACTGCCCCTCTCCTCTAGTTGTCTACAGGGAAAGTGATCTAGGTGAAACACCCTCCTCTGTATGACAGATACCCATCACCCCCAGTTGTCAACATGGAATGTTACCAATGTTACCAAGCAGTGACTCGGCAAGATTGGTGCCTGGCTTGGTCCTACCACCCCCGCCCCCTTCGACTCACTGGTGGGTGGGAGGTTAGGAAAGTTTGCACCCAACTTGGACATTCTCAGAGATCCGTTTCTTCCATTCTCACTCACAGATCTCAGATGCCTCTTACCGAGAATCTCCCTCTCACAGTCAGCCTTCTTCAACATACTTATCTTCCCAGAATAGTGACACTCCTCACTCCCAGTTGTCCATGAGGAAAGTGACCCAGGTGACACACCCTCCCTCATATCACTGACACACCTCATCCCCGGTTATCTATATGGAGAGTTACCAAAGTAATTGTGGATAATGGCTTCACCCGGCATGCCTGTTACTACATACCAGTTTGGTCATAGATCTGCTGCTAACTGAAGTTAACTTCCTACAGTGGGGACGCAGCAGTTGACTGGAAAAAGTGATTGGTTTTCTTTCCTGTGATTCTGGCCACGGAACAGATCCACTTCACGTGGGTGAATCTAGATTAACTTCCTACAGCTGGGTTGCAGCAGTTGACTGGAAAAAGTGATTGGTTTTCTTTCCTATAATTCTGGTCATGGCACAGATCCACATCAGTGGTGTCTGTATGGTAATGTGTCCCATGGGCAATTCTAGATTAACTTATGTTATGCGACATGCTTTACAATTAGTTTCCATTGGTGTGTCAAGATCTTATGCCTATAACATATGCAAAAGTATTTTTGATGTCCACTTTTCACACTTTTTGTCAGTTAGGCTGTATACTTTACATATGGACAAGGCAGCAAACTGATATATGTGCCTCTGAGCGTGTGAAAGACCCATGAAGATCTGTGGTAGAATAGGTCTTCAGCAACCTACTCTTGTCAAAAAAGGTGTCTTTACTTGTTGTAAGAGGCGACTAATGGGATCAGGTGGCCAGACTCGCTGACTTCATCGCTTCCCAATTGCACAGATGGATGCTCAGCAGCTGTTGATCCTTGGATTGTCTGGTCCATACCGGATTATTTACAGACCACTGCCATGTAGCAGGAATATTGCTGACTGCAGCATAAATTTAAACTCTCTCACTCACTCACGCACTCACTCACTCACTCACTCACTCACTCAGTGTGTGGAAAGTTGTGGAAAGTGTCCTTAAAGTGACTGAGATAACTTTTGGTTTTTCAAAAATGTGTCTTTGAATTCATATTTCACAGTAAAATAGGACATTTCAATGGCAAAGTGCAACAGTTTGTGTCAATGATACTGTATTCCCCATGTAGCAGAGGGTTTGCCCTACAATTATGAACGGAGGCAATTTCTGTCACTCATTATCAAGAAAAAAGCAGTAATCCACCAACGTTTGTGGGAATCTGAAATTCAACACGAAAAACCTGACAATTTATCTATGATAATACACATAGTAACTTGAGTTTATAGAATTATATGATAGAAAAGTATTCCAATGAATGATGTAAACCTTAGATGACAAAGCAATACCTTATTAAACTCCTTAGGAAAAAAAACGGATGGTAGTCAAGGAGTGGCTGCCATGTGAGATTTTAACCAATCCGGTAAATCGGTGACAAACCCCTAACGGCTGGAGCTCAATGAATGGTGTAATAATGGTGGCATAAAACTAACTCACCCTCTCCTGTGCAAGGTAAATGACCTAGTGATTAAACTAAGGAGTGTATAGCGACCAGTTGCGTCATGGCCAAGTTTGATTGTAGGGTGCATGGAACTGTGCCAATGGTTTTATCAATCATATATCAACTGTATGTGGTGAACCCTCTGAACCCTCTGATCATGTGTAGATTTCGTCAACAGGTTGTCTTCAGGGTAGTATGTGGTGAACCCTCTGATCATGTGTAGATTTTGTCAACAGGTTGTCTTCAGGGTTGTTTATGGTGAACCCTCTGATCATGTGTAGATTTTGTCAACAGGTTGTCTTCAGGTTACTTTGTACACTTTCTATATATGGTCAACTGGTGAACCACAACCTTGGCACTTTTTGATTCTGTGTCCTGAGAGTGGACAGATGAAGTGTGGTCCAGACTCGATTATTTAGACTGTTGCCTTATAGCTGGAATATTGCTGAATGCAGCATACAACTAAACTCACTCACTCACTCAGATAAACTGTGTAGAGGCCAGATACATGTTGACTTGGGTCAATTTTGATTTCAGGGTGTTCTTCAGGGTAGATCTGGTTGCTTTTGTTTAGAGATATTCCATGGAAATGGTCAAGTAGTCAGACAAACAGTACAGTGAAACAAATGTCAGACATCCTGTCAGTTTAAGACAATGCTGCATGTTGAAAGATATATACCTCTAGACATTCCATGGCATTACAAACATGTTTTAAGCCAGTTTAGATGTACTAATTTCAAATTTGCAGTGGAAACAGGAAGGCATAATAATACACCCTATTGTAATAGATTTTGTTCATATTGTTTTGATAAAGGCATGTCATTAGTTGAAGATGAATACCACTTACTTGATGATCTGTCAACGCTATAAAGCTGCAAGAAATGAATGTTTACGCAATATGTATTTGAGTAACACCTGTAGGAAGCTTTTGTAAGACTTATGTCAAGTAAGGATGAACACATTTTGATAAGTATTGCTAAGTTTTTGAGAAAGGTATGTAAAATCAGAAATGTATAAATTCCATTTATTATTCTATAACTTAGATCCAAAAGATATTTGTGAGATGCTTGTGGTGTGTCTTTGTACTGCACAAATTGTCTGACTTTGAACTTGTATTACCACTAGACACTGTGCTCCAGATTGGATAGATGTCCAAGGCAACGATATATGACAGTCACTGGTCACCAGCATGAAACATGGTGTTCTATTCTGTAATGTGGGCCATGGCCCTGTACACCGAATAAAGACGTCTGTCTGTCTGTCTGTCTGTCAAACTGAGTCCAGATAAGTGCTTGCTTGGTTAGAAACAGATTAGAGGGTGTCTTCAGGGCAGATCTGGTAGCTTTGAGTTTATAGGTATTTCATGGAAATGGTCAAATGGTCAGACAAACTGTGTATAGAGGCCAGGAACATGCCAGCATGCCCAGTCCTCCAGTCTATTTTCAACTGAAATCACTTTCACTTGTTGCAGATGAGAGAGACCAGATGCGTCTTTATCAGAATAGATTTTGTCAGAATAGACAGTATATAGATCACACTGTGTGTAATGTATGATGTTTGAAGCCTTTATCTGAAAATATTCATGTGGTTTAATACACTTTGTCCAGGTGGTAGATGTTTGGGTTAAAGATATTCAGACTGCAGGGTCTTTAAGATAGTTTGTTTAGCTTCAGTTTTGAGGTTGTCCCTGCAAATAGTAAGTACACAAAGTAATGACAGATACGTGCTAGCATTGGTGGGCTGTCATTACAGGTTCGAACGCATAGTTCTTCTCAGTCTAAATAAACTTAGTCTTTGTATTATTCTTTTCACTCCTATACTGAGTCTAAGAAAAACCCTAGTAGGAACTCGTGTCAGGTAACCTTTCAGATTGTGCAATCGGAACACAGCTTACCAAATCGCGAAAGTTGACATTCATACATACCTCTTGAACTTTTACCATGAAAAGTTGATTCTGAATGCTAACAATTGTCCGTACAATTGCACATGGAGCGTGCCACAACAGAGAGTAAACAGTCACTGAAAACAGCTTTTTGTCAATAGCTTATGATAACAATGTGAGCAGAAACCCCAAAGTGTATATACTGAAGGTCAAATATCTGTTATTTTGCAGATTTTTGTTTGTTGAGAGATCAGTGACAAGGGCATTTTGTAAGTCCTCCCTGAACCCTAAACAGTAGCTGTTGTCTGATTGGTTAAATCCGTTAGTATATATCGCATTTCATTGGATGGTCAAAGGTCACTCAAAGGTTACCTGACATGACCATCTAGAGTTTGTTAGACTCAGTAGATGAGTGTAAGGAATAATACTGAGACTAAATTTACTTAGACTGGGTTCTTCTGGCGTTTGGTTAAACATTGTAAAAAGTATTCTCTAAAAATGGTTCAAGTATACTTACAGTGTCAAAGTACATACCAGCATTGGTAGAATTTTACCAAGCTTGCAGTTAATGCTGTAGACATGGCCCAGTGTTTAATTTTCAGATACAGGCTCGCATGGGTAAGTTTTGCCAATCTTCCAGTCAAAGAGGTAGAAAAGGTCAAGTAGTCCAACTGACTAGATACAGGCTAGCATGGGTACAGTTTACAAAGCATCCAATTAATGCGGTAGAAATGGTTAAGTGGTCAAACAGACAACAGTGCCCAGATACATGCTGGCATTGGTAGATTTTACATGGCATCCAGTTAATGCTGTAGAAATGGTCAAGTGGTAAAACAGACTGTAAGGTGACAAGATACCTGCTAGCATGGGTAGATTTTATACAGTTTCCAGTTAATGCTGTGGAAAGAGTGAGTGGGTGAAGTTTTACGCCGCACTCAGCAATCCAACTATATGGCGACAGTCTGTAAACATGTCTGGTCCAGACAATCTAGTGATCAACAGCATGTTCATTGATCTGCACAATTGAGAACTGATGATATATGTCAAGACTGGTATGAAAAATGGGGGAATTTCAACCAACAATTATATCGTTGAGGCCTTGCTGACTGAACGTGTGGAGCGCGAAAATCCACTTAAGTTTTATGGAGCGCCGGGGTTTAGTGGTGGTCTCCCGCTCAGGGTGTGCCTTGAGTTGAGCGATGATAGTGTATCGTAAGTCACTCATGTGGTGATTTGGGAGATTGAAATGGTGAGTGACGGGTTTGTCAATTGCGTGGACTAAACTGGGGCGACCTTACACTCATTTTAATAGTGTCAGCTTCCATACCAAGCCAGGTATCCATATTGTGACGTCACTCACGCCACCCCAACACCAGCCACACCGACATTTATGACGTCATAATTCATGACGTCAGATTATCACTTCCCTAACCATGGCCGACAAACGCCACGCTTGCAGCGTTTGCAACACGTTTACGTGTAAAGATACCTTACTTAGACATCAGAGGACTTACCATGGCGACACTGCCTTCTTTTGTATGATCTGTAACAGGTCACCAGCCAGTGATACACAAATTCTATATCCTTTTAGAAATTGGTAAACACACCAGGCCTTGTTACAAGACCTTATACTTCCAGTGTTTATTCTAACATTTGTAACTCTTGTTCCATACATTTAGCTGTCAATTGGTGAGCCTGATCACCTGATCCTGGTAGTTACCTCTTTTTATTTCAATATTTTTGTGCAAAACTTGGTAGATATATCAGTCAGAACCGGAAGTGGTTTTGCTATGTACGGGTTTTTGTGATTTATTATTTTCTCGGTTTCCATGAAAACGTTTCGGACATACTCTGAAAAGTGAAAGGTGTGTTTCGTTTGCGGAGCAGAACTCCAGAAATGTTCAATATTTTTCTGTAAAACTAGGTAGATACATCAATCAGAACCTAAGGTGGTGGCTTTTGTTCTTTACAGGATTTTATGATTAATTATTGTGTCATTTTCCATAAATATGTTTAAGACATAATCTCAGAATAGAGGGATATGAGCTTCGTTTCCTGAGCTGAGCTCCAAAACTCTTCTATATTTTTCTGCAAAACATGGTAGATAGATGTGGCAGATCCCAAAGTTTACAGGTTCGCTGTTTACAGGTTTCTATATATATGATATATTATTTTCTCGGTTTCCATGGAAACGTTTTTCGGACTTAGTATCAAATTGGTGGGATGGGCTTCGTTTCCAGAGCAGCTCAAAATCCATACTGTATTCTTATGCAAACGTTGGTAGATATACCAGTCAGAAGCTAAAATGGTGCCTTTTCTTATTTACAGGTTTTTTCTGATTTCTCGGAGCACCTCTAAAATAGTTCTTAATATTTGTCAGCAAGACTTAGTAGATATATGTGGCAGACCCCAATGTGGTGCCTTTTCCTATTTACAGATTTTTGTGAATTATAACTTTCTGGGCTTTCATGGAAACGTTTCCATAGAGGTGTGGGTTTCGTTTCCGGAGCACAACTCAAAAACGTCTAAATGTCTTTCTGCAAAACTTGGCAGTGGTGCCTTCTGCTATTTACAGATTTTTGTGATTTATCATTTTCCCAGTTTCCATGGAAACGATTCTTACTAAGTCTTATGATGGAGGGATAGGCTTCATTTTCTGGAGCACAACACAAACTATTTAATATCTTAGCAAAACTTGGCCGATATTTAAGGCAGACCACAAAGTGGTGCCTTTTGTTATTTACAATGTTTAATTCTGACTTGGTCTCAAAATGGACTGGTAGGCTTTATTCCAGAGCACAGCTTGAAACTTATTTCATATCTTTCAGCTGAAAGAAAACATCAAGTAATTGTCAGATGATTTGTCCTTTCAAATATGTTGGGTCGATGGGGATATGTCATCTTCTGTTGACTCTTGTTGTCTTTTGTCATGCTGTAGAAATGGTCAAACAGACTGTACAGTGTCCAGATACATGCTAGCATGGTTAGATTTTACATAGTGTCTAGTTAATGCTGTAGAAATTGTCAAGTGGTCAGATAGACTGTACAGTGTCTTTTCAACATCTTTCAGGAAAACTTTGCAGATATGTGTGGCAGACATCAAAGTAGTGTCTTTTTCTATTTACAGGTTTTTTTGATTTATGATTTTCTCGGTTTCCTTGGAAACGTTTTGTAATTTGGTGTAAAAATGAGAGGTTTGTTTTATAAAGTTTTGGCTTTTTTCCCTGATTTCCATGGAAACAATTCAGACTCATTCTCACAATTTAGGGATGGGCTTCGTTTCCTTAGCACAACTCAAAACCATTTGACATCTTTCAACAGATCTTGCCAGATAAATGAGACCGATCTTGAAGTGCTGCCTTTTTGTGTTTACAGATATATGGCATTTATAGTTTTCATGATTTCAAAAATTAGCAACCCGTGAAGGTCCCGGGGTAGACTAGGCCTTCAGCAACCCATGCTTGCTATAAAAGGCAACTATGCTTGTCATCTGAGGCGACTCACGGGATCGGGTGGTCAGACTTGCTGACATGGTTGACACATGTACCCAATTGCGCAGATCGATGCTCATGTTGTTGATAACTGGATTGTCTCGTCCAGACTCGATTATTTACAGACCGCCGCCATACAGCTGGAATATTTCTGAGTACAGCGTAAAACTAAAATCACCCACTCACTCAAAATTAGTGTAAAAAAACATCAAGTAACTGTTAGATGAATTGTCCTTTCAAATGCGTGTGGGCTGGTTGGATCTTCAGATGGCTCTTGTTTATAGTTTCCAGTTAATGCGGTACAAATTGTCAAGTGGTCAAACAGACTGTACAGTACTGGAATGGGTAGATCTTGTACACTTTCCAGTGTACAAACAGACTGTACAGTGTCCACATACAGGCAAGCATGTGTAGAGTTTACATAGCATTCAATTGATGCTGTAGAAATGGCCAAGTGCTCAAACAGACTGTCCAGATACATGCTAGCATTTGTAGATTGTACATGGTGTCCAGTTAATGCTGTAGAAATGGTCAAATGGTCAGGCAGACTACAGTGTCTAGATACATGTTGGCATGGGCAGATTTTGTACAGTTTTCAGTTACTGTGGTACAAATGGTCAAGAGGTAAGACAGAGTGTACAGTGTTGAGATCCATACTAGTATGGGTAATTTTTCGTAACATCCAGTTAATGCAAAAACAAGACTGTATAGTGTCCAGATACCTACTAGAACAGGTAGGTTTTACATTGTGTCCAGTGAATGCTGTAGAAATGGTCAAGTGGTCAAACTGACTTTACTGTGTCCAGATACATGCTAGCAGGGATAGATTTTGCCAATCCTCCAGTTACTGCTGTAGAAATGTCACAGCGGTCAAATAGAATGTCCACTGTCCAGATACATGCTAGCAGGAGTAGATTTTGTGTAGCTTCCAGTCAATGCTGAAGAAATCGTCAAGTGGCCAGACTGTACTCTGTACAGATAGAGGCTAGAATGGGTAGATTTTATATGTGTAGTTAGTGCTGTAGAAATGGTCAAGTGGTGAAACAGACTGTACAGTGTCCAGTGTACAGTGTCCAGATACCTGCTAGTATGGGTAGATTTTAAATCGCTTCCAGTTAATTCTGTAGAAAAGGTCAATTGGCCAAACAGGCTGTACAGTGTCCAGATTCAGTTAATGCAGGAGAAACGGTCAAAGAGACTGTACGGTGCAGTTAATGCAGTAGAATTGGTTAAGCAGTCAAATAGACTGTACGATGTCCAGATGCATGTTGGCATGTGTATATTTTGTATAGTTCCTAGTTCATGCTGTAGAAATGGTGAAGTGGTCAAACAGACTGTACGGTGTCCAAATCCATGCTGGGATGGGTAAATTTGGATAACTTCCAGTTAGTGCTGTAGAAATGATCAAGTGGTCAAATAAACAAAAATTTCCAAATACATGCTAACATGGGTACATTTTGTATCATCTCTAGTTTATGCTGCAGAAATAGTGAAATAGACTGTACAGTGTGCAGATACAATCTAGGATTTGTAGATTTTGTGTCCAGGTTATGCAGTAGGAATAGTCAAGTGTTGAAGCACAATGTACAGTGTCCAGATACAGGGTAGGATGGGTAGATTTTGTGTAACTTCCAGTTGATGCTGTAGGAATGTGTCGTGCTGAAACAGACTGTACAGTGTCGACATACCTGCAAGCATAGGTAGATTTTACATTGCATCCAGTTAATGCTGTAGAAATGGTCAAGTGGTAAAACAGACAGTACAGTGTCCAGATACATGCCAGCAGGGGTATACTTTGTGTAGCTTCCAATTGGTACTGTAGAAATGGTAAAGTGGTCAAACAGACTGTACAGTGTCCAGACACATGAGAGTTTTTGTAGATTTTGTGTGGCTTCCAGTTTATGCTGTAGAATTGGCCCAGTGGTCAAGTAGAGTGTACACTGTCCAGATATACGCTAGCAGGGTTAGATTTTATACAGGTTCCAGTTAATGCTGTAGAAATGGTCAAGTGGTCAAATAGACTGTACAGTGTCTAGACACAAGCTAGGAGGGGTAGATTTTGTGTAGTTTTCCGTTCATGCTCTAGAAATGGTTTAAGTGGTCAAATAGACTGTACAGTGTCCAGATACATGCTTGCAGGAATAGATTTTGTGCAGTGGTCAAATAGACGTTACAGTGACCAGATATATCCTAGCAGGGGGCTATTTTGTACAGCTTCCAGTTAATGTAGAAATGGTAAAGTGGCCAAATAGCCCATACAGTGTCCAGAGACAAGCTATAACTGATATATTTTGTAAAGGTTCCAGTTAGTGCTGTAGGAATGGTCAAGTGGTCAAATTGACTTGACAGTGTCCAGATACATGGTAGCAGGGATAGGTTTTGCATAGTTTTTAGTTAAAGTTGTAGAAATGGTCAAGTGGAGAAATAGATTGTACATTGTCCAGACATGTGAGAGCTGGAGTAGAGTTCGTGTAGTTTCCAGTTAATGCTGTAGAAATGGTTAAGCAGTCAAATAAACAACACTGTCTAGATACATGCTGTGAAGGGTAGGCTTTGTATAGCTTCCAGTTAATGCTGTAGAAAGAACAAATGAGTCTAGCTTTAAACCACACTCAGGAATATTCCAGCTTTTGGCAGTCTGTAAATAGTCAAGTCTGGACCACAGAATCCAGTGATCAACAGTATGAGGATCGATTTGCGCAAAATATGAAACCAATGAGGTGTCAACCAAGTCAGGGAGTCTGACTACGTGAACCACGTAATGATGGGGGATATAGTCGATGCCTCGTCTGTCTGTAATCATTTTGTTTCTAGAGCATAACTCAGAAACCTTTCAATATTTTTAGACCAAACTTGCTAGATATAATTCACTTGAACCTATGGTTGTGCCTTTTGCTATTTACTGATTTTTGGCATTTATATTTTTGTTTTTCCATGGAACATTTTGGTGTTAGTCTAATGGTGGGGTGAGCTTTGTTTCCAGAAAGAGATCTAAAACCATTCAATATTTTTCTGCAAAACTTGGTTAATATGTGTGGCAGACCACAATGTGGTACCTTTTGCTGTTTATAGGTTTTTGTGATTTATTATTTTAGGTTTCCATGGAAATGTCTCGGACTCAGTCTCAAAAGTGCGAGGTGTGTTTCGTTTGTGAAGCAGAACTCAAAAACTGTTCGATATTTTTCTGCAAAACTTTTTACATACATCAATCAGAGCCTAAAGTGGTGCCTTTTGCTACTTGCAGGTTTTTGTGATATATCATTTTCTCGGTTTTAATGGAAACATTTCAGACTTAGTCTCAAACTTGTGGGATGAGCTTCGCTTCCGGAGCAGAGCTCAAAATCCATTCTTTATTTTTCTGCAAAACTTGGTAGATACACCAACCAGAAGGTAAAATGGTGCCTTTTGCTAGTTAATGTTTTTGAAATTTCTTAGATTCTTGGTTTCCATGGAAACTTTTTTGCTAAAGTGAGAGGTGTGTTTCATTTCTGGCGCACGTCTCCAAAAGTAACTAATATCTGTCAGCGAAACTTGACAGATTTGTAGGGGAGGCCCTAAAGTGGTGCCTGTTGCTATTTACATATTTTTGTGATTTATCATTTTCCCAGTTTCCATGGAAACAATTCTGACTTGGTCTTATGATGGAGGTATGAGCTTCGTTTCCAGAGCACAACTTGAAAACCATTTCATATCTTTTTTCAGATCTTGCCAGATATATGAGAGAGATTTTGAAGTGATGCCTTTTACAGATATATGGCATTTATATTTTTCAGCTTCCTTGGAAACGATTCAAAATTAATCTAATAAAACATCATGTAACTGTCACAAGATTTGTCCTTTCAAATATATCTATTATGTCATCTTCTGAGGGCTCTTGTTATAGCAAGCATGGGCTCTGGAAGGCCTTTTCTACCTGGTACATTCACAGATTGAAATCATCAAGTAGACTGTGTATGGAGGCCAAATACATGCTTGCTTTGGTAGGTTTAGACTACAGGGTGTGTTCAGGATGGTTTGACTAGCTCCGTTTCTAACCTACTCTTTGGAAGTCATGAAGTAAACTATGTATAGAACCCAGATACATGCCAGCTGATGTAGGTTCATATTACACTTTGTGTTCAGGGTGGATATGTAGCTTGATGTTAAGGGTGCTCTCTGGAACTCATGAAGTTAACTGCGTATACTCACCTTGGTACGACGAGTTCTCATTCACTTTGTATTTGCTTATCCTCATATCAACCTCTTATGACGTCATTACAGGTTGTTTTCAGATATCCCCCTTGGGCGTTATCTTGTCCTCCAAGGGACTTACAATACCAATGTTTACTCGGGCGAATATGGAAAACCTCGGCCATGCCTCGATTATTCATATTCTCCCTCGTGAAAAAACAACATTGGCAATTCTTGAATATTTCTCGTGACTTCTGTCTGCAGAAATATTCAAGAATTACCTCTGTCAAAATGACAAAATAAATGAGCAGGTGTACTTTTTATTACTTTTTCAACACAACATGAAGGACAAAGTTTGTAGCGATAATTGCGCCAGAAGAGTGTTGGAGAGAGGACAGTCTCTTGTGCAGTTGTGTTGCAAACGTCTGACGCATCCTCAGTCTGATCTTCTGTTCCATTCAATATGGAGCCGATGGCCTCCTTTTAGTCCTCCGATGTTCGTTTATAGGTCCTCACACCTGAAAACAGAATGTTTGATTTGTAAACTCTGTGTATATTTGTGACGTGCTAAAACTTTATTGTGTTCACAACAGTGAATGAGTGAGTTGAACTTTACGGCTACTTTCAAGAATGTTTCACTCATATCGCATTATTTCTGTTGGAGGAAGAAAAGCTGGACGGCCAATGCGGTTTCTCATTGGGTGAAACGTGAGCGTCTCCAGGAACTAGTGAACCATAGGTGAACTATAGGTGATCCATGTTACTCTGAACTCTTTCACTTTAGAGGACCATTCATGACTTATGGCTAGGGGCGGTGGGGTGTGTGTGTGGTTGGGTGTTGGTGTGGTGGCGTGTGTGGCGGTGTGATGATGATTTTAAGGGAGGGGGGTCACCCATTTTGTTCTGAGGATATAGGGGGGTCATCAGTTTTGCACACATGTGCTGGGAGGGATGGGGGCATTGACAAGCAGGGCGGGGGTCACTTACTTTAAGCATTAATTGGGGACCTTCATTCACATTGTACATGTAACTCCATTAAATTCACACACACACACACACACACACACACACACACACACACACACACACACACACACACACTAAATTATGAACAGTCCCTAGAAAGGTTACTTTTTTTACGAAGGCGTAAAATGGAAAACAAATTGACTTATAAATCCAACGCCGTCAGAAAAACTTTTGGACCTACTAAGGACATAATTGAATAGTGTTTCCAATTACCGTTGTTTTTATGTACATGTTATAACCGCCTTCATGTCTTATTTTCAGATTTCTGGTTTAATTTTAGAAGTTAGACTCAATTTGTAAGACTTGCCCTCAACACTGCGGTGTCCCCTTCGCTCCATAATCAGTTGTTCAGGTATTTCTTTCTCATACAGCTTCATTGCTGTAGTGACCCTTAGAGAGTGGTTTATCATATGTCCGGTTATACCTGCTTTATGACAAAGTTCGGGAACCACTTTCTGCAATGTGTTGGTGACTGTACCAGCATGTATTTGAAGGGTGTTGTAGTGACATCAGGTAGAACATCCCATCCCTTCCATCTGTGGGACACAGACTCATGTACTTCTTGTACAGCATTACGTGACAATGTTCTTTACATTCACTTGTGTGGTGTGTTACCTCTTTAGGAGTTATCTTGCGATGCTTAAGTCCACCTTGACAGGTCTTTGAGATATCTTCTTTGTACTTAAGATATGCTCGCTTTCCAGTAGGTAATCTGAGATGGCTTGTAACGAAGGCTTCTGTGTTTGGATCCACTTCTCAGGGAGAAATGTTTACTATTTAGATACACCATAGTACAAGAACTCTGGCATTGTGACTGCCAAGAAGTTTTAGTTTCCACAGATGGTGCTCTTCATCGTCCCTAATAGGCTCGGCATGTTTCTTCTTTTGTCCCAACCCAGTATTAGTAATTCTCTTAAGTTCACCATCAAACACTCGAATTCTGGAGAGCTGAGAATGTCCAGATCTCGCTTAGAGGTAAGTCGAATGTGCGAATGAAGTAACATAACAAGAGATACAAGTGAAGACAGCGGGTATATCTCTCCATTCTACTTTCTTACTTCCAGTACAAAGCTACTCAACCAGAATGTTAGTTCTTCCGTATCCATATTATCCAGATTTTTCATAATTTTCTCCTCGTTGAGCCCATGTGTTATAAGTGTTCATTGCCCATTTGTTTCTTTGACATGTTTCTTTGTTCATGGGTACAGCAGTGCAGGCTGTCAGTGTTGATGCTGGCTGGGGAGGATTTAGATTATAGGGTGTCTTCAGGGTGGTTTGTCCAGCTCAGGTTAAAGGTATTCTCTGGAAGTCATGAAGTAGACTGTATGGAGGCCAGATACATGCTAGCTGGGGTAGATTCAGATTCCAGGGTGTGTGCATTGTGTATGCATAGTGACTTGTCTAGCTCAGGTTTAAGGTATTCTGTGGAACTCATAAAGTAGACTATGTATATAATCCAGATACATACTAGGTGGGGTAGATTCAGATTACAGGATGTCTTCATGGTGGTTCGTGCAGCTTCATTGTAAAGGTATTCTCTGGAAGTCATGACATAGAGTGTGGATAGAGGCCAGATACATGCTAGCTGGGGTAGATTCAGATTCCAGGGTGTGTGCATTGTGTATGCATAGTGACTTGTCTAGCTCAGGTTTAAGGTATTCTGTGGAACTCATAAAGTAGACTATGTATATAATCCAGATACATACTAGGTGGGGTAGATTCAGATTACAGGATGTCTTCATGGTGGTTCGTGCAGCTTCATTGTAAAGGTATTCTCTGGAAGTCATGACATAGAGTGTGGATAGAGGCCAGATACATGCTAGCTGGGATAGATACAGATTACAGGGTGTCTTCAGGGTGGTTTGTGTAGCGTCATTTTAAAGGTATTCTCTGAAAGTCATCAAGTAGTGTGTGGATAGAGGCCCAGATACATGCTAGCTGGGGTAGATACAGATTACAGGGTGTCTTCAGGGTGGTTTGTGTAGCTTCATTTTAAGGTATTCTCTGGAAGTCATCAAGTTGTGTGTGGATAGAGGCCAGATACATGCTAGCTGGGGTAGATTCAGATTACGGACTGTGTTCAGGTGGATCAGGTAGCTCCAGGTTAAAGGTATTGTTAAGGTGACTGTGTATAGTGACCAGATGCATGCTAGCTATGCTAGCTATGGTAGATTTAGATTACAAGGTGTCTTCAGCGTGGTGTGTGTAGCTTAAGGTTAAAGGTATTAACTGGAGATCATGATGTATAAAGGCAAGAGATATGCTAGGATAATCAGTAGATTGTTGGGTGTGTTTGTGTACCTCAGGTTAGAGGTATTCTTTGGATGCCACCATGTAGACTATGTATAGAGGCCAGGTGCGTGCAAGCATATTTACTTTCACTTTACAGGGTGTCTTCAGGGTGGTTTGTGTAGCTGACGTAAAATGTATTCTCTGAAAGTCATGAAGTAAACGATGTAAAGAGGCCGGATACAGGGTATTGTTGTAGGTCCAGGCTAAAGGTTTTCTTTGGAAGTCACCAAGTAGACTGTGTATAGATGCCAGATGGATGCTAGCTTTGGTTGATTTAGATTACAGGGTGTTTTCAGGCTGGTTTGTGTAGCTTAAGGATAAAAGTGTTCCCTGGAGATATTTAAGTAGAGTATGCACAGGGAAGAGATATGCTAGGGTGTTTGGTTTTAGGTGACTTTGACTGTGTTTAGGATGGTTTGTATACCCCAGGTTAGAGATATTCTTTGGAAGTCATCAAGTAAACTATGTATAGAGGCGAGATGCATGCTAGCTTTGGTAGATTTAGATTACAGGGTGTCTTCAGGGTGGTTTGTGTATCTTTAGTTTAGAGTCTGTTTTGGAAACAGTCAAGTGGTGGTTAAATAGACTGTGTACAGAAACCAGATGGATACTAACATGGGTAGATTACAGGGTGTCTTCAGGGTGGTTTCTGTATTTTCTGTATAGAGGTTTGTGTGGAAATGGTCAAGTGGTGGTCAAGTAGACAGTGTACAGTCACTTTATGGATACTACCATGGGTAGATTACAGGGTGTCTTCAGGGTGTCTCTCTTCTGGGTATCTCTCTTCTGTATAGAGGTTTGTGTGGAAATGGTCAAGTGGTGGTCAAATAGACTGTGTACAGTCACTTTATGGATACTACCATGGGTAGATTACAGGGTGTCTTCAGGGTGTCTCTCTTCTGGGTATCTCTCTTCTGTATAGAGGTTTGTGTGGAAATGGTCAAGTGGTGGTCAAGTAGACTGTGTACAGTCACTTTATGGATACTACCATGGGTAGATTACATGGTGTCTTCAGGTTATCTCTCCTCTGGGTATCTCTCTTCTGTATAGAAGTTTGTCTGGAAATGGTCAAGTGGTGGTCAAACAGACTGTGTACGGTTAGCAGATGGATACTAACATGGGTAGATTACAGGGTGTCTTCGGGGTATCTCTCCTCTGGGTATCTCTCTTCTGTATAGAGGTTTGTCTGGAAATGGTCAAATAGTGGTCAAACAGACTGTGTATGGTTAGCAGATGGATACTACCATGGGTAGATTACAGGGTGTCTTCAGGGTGTCTCTCTTCTGTATAGAGGTTTGTGTGGAAATGGTCAAGTGGTGGTCAAGTAGACTGTGTACAGTCACTTTATGGATACTACCATGGGTAGATTACAGTGTGTCTTCAGGGTGTCCCTCCTCTGGGTATCTCTCTTCTGTATAGAGGTTTGTGTGGAAATGGTCAAGTGGTGGTCAAGTAGACTGTGTACAGTCACTTTATGGATACTACCATGGGTAGATTACAGGGTGTCTTCAGGGTGTCTCTCCTCTGGGTATCTCTCTTCTGTATAGAGGTTTGTGTGGAAATGGTCAAGTGGTGGTCAAGTAGACTGTGTACAGTCACTTTATGAATACTACCATGGGTAGATTACAGGGTGTCTTCAGGTTATCTCTCCTCTGGGTATCTCTCTTCTGTATAGAAGTTTGTCTGGAAATGGTCAAGTAGTGGTTAAACAGACTGTGTACGGTTAGCAGATGGATACTACCATGGGTAGATTACAGGGTGTCTTCAGGGTGTCTCTCTTCTGTATAGAAGTTTGTCTGGAGATGGTCAAGTGGTGGTCAAGTAGACTGTGTACAGTCACTTTATGGATACTACCATGGGTAGATTACAGGGTGTCTTCAGGGTATCTCTCCTCTGGGTATCTCTCTCCTGTATAGAGGTTTGTGTGGAAATGGTCAAGTGGTGGTCAAATAGACTGTGTACAGTCACTTTATGGATACTACCATGGGTAGATTACAGGGTGTCTTCAAGGTGTCTCTCCTCTGGGTATCTCTCTTCTGTATAGAGGTTTGTCTGGAAATGGTCAAGTGGTGGTTAAACAGACTGTGTACGGTTAGCAGATGGATACTACCATGGGTAGATTACAGGGTGTCTTCAGGGTGTCTCTCTTCTGTATAGAGGTTTGTCTGGAGATGGTCAAGTGGTGGTCAAGTAGACTGTGTACAGTCACTTTATGGATACTACCATGGGTAGATTACAGGGTGTCTTCAGGGTATCTCTCCTCTGGGTATCTCTCTCCTGTATAGAGGTTTGTGTGGAAATGGTCAAGTGGTGGTCAAATAGACTGTGTACAGTCACTTTATGGATACTACCATGGGTAGATTACAGGGTGTCTTCAAGGTGTCTCTCCTCTGGGTATCTCTCTTCTGTATAGAGGTTTGTCTGGAAATGGTCAAGTGGTGGTCAAATAGACTGTGTACGGTTAGCAGATGGATACTAACATGGGTAGATTACAGGGTGTCTTCAGGGTGGTTTGTGTATCTTTAGTTTAGAGTCTGTTTTGGAAATGGTCAAGTGGTGGTCAAATAGACTGTGTGCTGTCAACAGATGGATACTAACATAGGTAGATTACAGGGTGTCTTCAGGGTGGTTTATGTATTTTCAATATAGAGGTCTATCTGGAAATAGAGTGTTAAATAGACTGTACAGACACTAGATGGATACTAACATGGGTAGATTACAGGGTGGATTGTGTATCTTTAGGTTAAAGGTATTCTCTGGAAGTCAATATGTATTGTAAGATAGACTGTCTTCAGAGGCCAGATACATGTATACTTGGGTAGATTTAGATCACTGGGTCTTTTGACTGGTTTGTGTATGTTCAGGTTAAAGGTGTTCTGTGGAAGTCATTACATATAGTCACATAGACTGTGTATAGAGGCCAGATACATGCACGATTGGGTAGTTTTAGGTTCTTCTTACATGCGAGTGAAGTGAGCAAAGGTTGACAACAGGCTTTCCCCTCTTCTGTTCGAAAATAGACATAGGATATTTATATAGCGCACATATCCACGCACTAGTGCATGTTCAAGGCGCTGGTATTTTTCCCTCGATCACTGGATGTCAATCTCAACAGCACATCATATTTCAATCTCAACTCCCTGGTGAGTATACAACTCTTGCTGCCACTAGGCGCACCGAGTTTTACTGTGGCTCTCTCATCCAAATGAGGTACCCAATTGACAGCTGGGTAGACTGGGACACATAGTCACAGCACTTTGTCCAAGTTTACTGCACGTTGCTGTACCCGCAACTAGGTGTATGCACGTGTTCATGTGGCCACCATCTGGTCATATACCAACAGATTCGTGGGTTCTTTTAAGTGCACAGAGTTGTGTACTGTACACTAGGGGTTGTCACAACACTGAAAGAGTCTGCACACAAAGTTGACTCCCAAGGTTTTTACACCCGGCCACAGGTGGGCTCGATCCTGAAACCTCAACCTCGCTGCATCACTAGCCTGGCGCTTTAGCCAGCTCGCCCACCGTGCCCCCTAAATATTTTTCATGTCAAAATAAAATATCACCCCCATCAAAGGTATACACCCATTTCTTCACTGGGTTGTGCTCTTACATCTCCAACCCCATGTTGACCATTGCTCATGTGAAATACATATTATTCAACATTTTAAGCGCAACTCGTATGTCAGACCGTTCCTCACCTCCATTCCCCCTTAGTCTCTGGTTCAACAGAGTGACGGAACAAGAGGGTGTTATTCCATATGGAATACTTACAGTTATCTCCCCTGCTTGATTCGCCCATTATGCCAGAAGTGTTCTTATGGCTATGATCATTTGACAGACGGATGCAATCACGTGGTTGACACATGATCTTACTTTGTGACAATGCTGCCAGTCACAAGTGTGCCAATGTTAAACTGACCAACGTGAAAGTTAATTTCTTGCCCCCAAACACCACATCGCACACTCAGCCAATGGAGGCTGGCATCATGAGAACTTTCAAGGCCCACTACAAGAAATATCTCGTCCAGCATTTCATCCAGTGTGCAGACCGGCCACAGACACTTAATCTCCAAAACGTTCTGAGAAAACTGCCTGGTCCGAAGTAAAAAGCTCCACCATTCAGAACCGTTACCGTCATGTAGATTTCTTTCACAATTGAGTTTTGTTATGTGTATGTATAATATATCCAGACATGGTTGTATGCATTGATTGGTTATTATATGAATATTCAAGTTGTTATGTCTACAAACTGTAATAAAGTCTTTTGGAACTTGTATAAGTTAGTATGTTTTTGTATTGCCATGTCAACGGGAACTAACTCTACTGTAGTTGTGTTCATAAAGGTTCGTTTCAGTAGTCCGTACGTTTCACTATCCGAACGTTTTGATGAAAAAACAGATGTGTCCTGAACGCGGCCTGACTATATTTAAATATAAATGGAATTTGTATGTGATAACCGGAGCGCAGACAGCAGGGGATTAAAGTCATTACTAGGCAGTCTGGACTTCGGACAGTATCACAAGTGGTAATTGAGTTTTGGGGTCATGTATGTATCAGAAAAGATAAAGAACGTCATCACGGTCATAATTATGGGAATACAAGTGGAGGATTGTTATAATGGACAGAGGGGGATATACTGGGGGATTAATAGTGTTAAAATGAAAACATATAAGATAAGGGTTAAGGGTAGGTAGGCTCCATCTATGACCTCTAAGTAACTCTGTGTCATGGCAGTAAAAACTTGTGGTTGACTGGTGTTGAAAGTGTTGACAGTGAGATAATAGAAAAAAGGCGAAGACAGAAGGCAAAAAAAAAAGACACCCCGAACCTTCCAAGACCAATAGTTTAAGTTGTACCTATGGCTTGCGTACAAAGATTGGCGCAGCAGGACATTCATTGCGTTTGAGTGTTGGGAGACATAACATGGTCTCTTATCATTTCATGTTCATTAATCTGTTTATAAGTCATAAATCGGTGCAACCATCAGTTATGAACCATCAGTTACCTTGTTTAATGCTGCACAATCATAGCCATCTATCATGACTGAATGAAACTATGCCAAAGCTTAGTATGTGTTTGTTTGTTATGATACGACATGTCTGCCAACACTGCTTGAGTAAGTCAAATCTAGTTTTTGGTTTGTTGATGACTGAAATTGTAGGACTACGAAACTTATGTGAGACTTTTCAAATAGATTTATCCCTGTTTGTGTATCTTCAGGTTAAAAGTATTCTCTGGAAGTCATTATGTATTGTCACATAGACTGTATAGAGGCCAGATATATGCATGCTTGGGTAGATTTAGATTACAGGGTGTGTTCAGGGCGGTTTGTGTAACTTCAGGTTAAAGATATTGTTTGGAACTCATCAAGTAGACACATTAGACTGTGTACAGAATCGAAATACATGCATGTTTATATGGATTTAGATCACATGGTGTGTTTAAGGCGGTTTTTGTGTCTTCGAGTTCAAGATATTCTCTGGAAGTCATCAAGTAGTCACATAAACTACGTATTGAAGCAAGATATATGTTAGCCTGGGTAGGTTTAGATTCCAAGGTGTGTTCAGGTATGCTTTGTCTATCTTCAAGTTAAAGGTATTCACTGAAAGACACCAAGTAGACCATGGATGGCGGCAAGATACATGCAAAATACGGTAGATATAGATTTTAGGGTGTCTTCATAATATTTTGTGTATCTTTAGGTATTCTCTGGAAGTTATCAAGTAGTCACATAGACTGTGTACAGAGTCAAAATACAGGCACTCTTGAGTAGATTTAGATACCAGGGAGTCTTTTGGGTGGTTTGTGTATCTTCGGGTTAACGATATTCTCTGGCAGTCATTATGTATGGTCTCATAGTCTTTGTATAGAGGCCAAATACATGCTAGCTTGGGTAGATTTAGATCATACAGGGTGGTCAGGGTGGTTAATGTATCTTCAGGTTACAGGATTTTTAAAAAAGTTAAACACTAGCCATTCTCATTACATAATGTCATTCAGACATTTTAATAGATACCACATCTGCACCATCCAGTTATGAAAATAGTTCTGAAAATGATAAATATGCAAGAAAACCACTTTAGCCCCATCCATTCGTATGGATATTTCTATTTTTAGCGGTCCACCATCTGTGAGTGTGATGTCATAACCAAGAATCCGCTCGGTATGTTTACATTTCGCCATTGATTTGAAAGAGACACGAAGCCCAGTGTTTTGAATAAAGTGTTGCTGTGGTTATTTATTGGAAACTGACAACTGATGATTATTCTGTTGTGTAGACAACACTGATGTGCATTTCCTGAGAAATTCTATTTGACATGAAGGGCATAGATTGTTTGGTGTCATCGTGCAGATTTCGAACCCCTCTGCGCAGTCATCTGTGTTCGTTACATTTTTTTTAAGAAGTGTTGTGAAAGACCACAGTGTTGGCCAAATATGTATTCAAATAGGCAAAACTTTATAAGGATTCTTGTATTGGGTATTCCTTTTGACATTCTAAACAAACACAGAGGCCGAAATGTTAGCTTAAGACCGAGAGAGTTGTTTTCCGGAAGTGGTGTTGGTTACAGTCACGCAGGTGAGTTTTTGATGTAGTTGTTTTGGAGCAACTTGGAACGTATGGAGGTGGTGGTAAGAGACAGTACATAGATACTGAAAAGTAAGTACAAATTAGTCAAATCAGATAATTATCCTTCAGGGACTGGCCCTCAACCATGTGAAAATGGTTGAATTATGGGGTGGAGGGTGGGTGGGGTGTTAGGGCTTGATTAAACCTTGACTCTCTCTCGATCTTACTCTCCTAAAGGCAATATACAATAAATAAAACAAAAATGGCTGCTCTGTACTGGCCTAAAACTTAGGTTTTTATGAACCCCATGTAAAAACATCATAGCAGCTGTATATGTAGGTTACTCTTGACCCACTTTCATAGATGGGAATCGGGAAAACTATTCTCATTCAGATAATGTACACTTTTGGTGGGTTTCATGGCAAATGTGAAAATGTTAATTAAATGCTATTCTTAGGATGTACATGGCAACATTTCACAACTATGAAAACAGCCTAGATGCCCTGGAAAACCCAAGAGGACAATCAGCTACCTCTAAGACCAAACCAAGAGACCAAGCCAGTGAACAAGAGACCAACTCGTGGTAAATATTATTCCGATAATCAATAATTTTTGCCTCTTTGCTCACTTCCGTTGCTGTTACTGCATGTTTTTCTCCAACTTACGAGTCAACACTAAGTCTTGTGTGCAAAACCACTTGTTTTTAGTCATCCTCATATTTATCTTTCCTCTCCGCATTTGTTAAGAGAAAAGTGCAATCAAACCCCGTTTATCTGGACATTTTGGTTTCACTCGAAAATTGTCCGGAAAGCGAGACGTCCAGCTAACTGGATCATGCAAGCAAAAAATGAAATTTTTTTTCATGCATGTATATCAATAAATCAACAGTCAATAGTAATGACAGTGAATCATCAAGTGTCCCGATAATACACGGAAGGCGGAGCGCAGGTTACAAGTTGTCAGGTTGTCTCGGACGTAATCATATGGCATGTGTGAAGCTCAGGTGGTAAGTTAAATAAACAAAAAACGTACATTGATCACAAAAAGTCTCTATTTTGCCAACTGCATATGCTTTTTTTTAAGTTCAAATACCCTGAAAACAGATGACATCGCATCGAACTTATGCTGTCGGCAGAAAGTAAACCTCCTGACGGGATCACATGACTTAGATCTTGTGACAGGCTATTTTTAACTTGCATTGCCACAAATAGTAGGGGTTGATTTATAAGTGTAATGAACAGTACAATTACAATGTAGTTAACTGTAATCCTACTTAACATGTGTTTTCGTTACTGATGACATGTTCTCACACCAGCCAGATCCTAATGAACAACCAGAGTGACATGAATCCCTAGTGTTTTCATGGCTAATTAATCAATTCACATCAAATGCCTTCCGATAGATTAAGTATGAAATCACATAGTCGTGCAGTAGACGGTTATGATGTCACACATACACTTGCACGTGTGCACAGATCTTTCCGTCCGGCCAACTGGATCAGTTTTCAATGGAAATCTATGGGAATGGTTTGAAAATTCACTGCAGGGTCCGGTTAAGCTGAACATTACCCAGGTAGCATGGCAGCATTGGGCCAGCATTGGGCCAGCATTGGGCCACTGCTGTAAAAAAACTGGACCAGTGCTGGCATTCAGCATATATTTGTAAGTTAATCTTCAAGTTTCACAACTAAAAGTAGCTCCGGGCAGATGAACTGATAAAGAGGTTAAATTTAGAACACATGGGTCAATGCTGGGAATCTGCTGGTACCAGCTGGTGTCTGAGAGACAGTGGCTCCCCAGTGGTGGCCCAGTGCTGTGCCAATGCCGTGAGCCCCATTGCCGAGCCCCATTGCCGGCACAAGCATAACTTGCGGCAGTAATACAGAATTGGGCCAATGCTGTCATGCTACCTGGGAAGTTTCGTTTCACATAAAAAATCGTCTGGAAGGCATGGTTTCCGGATATGGGGTCTGAGTAAACGAGGTGTGACTGTACATGCATGTTTTCGCCTCCATGATATTGGTGTGCACAATGTATTCATTATGTTGTCGTAAACAGTTTGTAATGCCGGGGGATATAGTCAACGCCTTGTCTGTACGTCCGTCAGTCCATCCGTCCACCAAACCATTCAATATTTTTAGACCAAACTTGATAGATGTAGTAACCTCAGCCTATGGTTGTGCTTTTTGCTATTTACAGAGTTTTGGCATTTATATTATTTTTGTTTTTCCATGGAACATTTTGGTGTTAGTTTACTGGTGAGGTGGGCTTCGTTTCCAGAGCAGAATTAAAACACCGCTCAATATTTTTGTGCAAAACTTGCTAGATATATCAGCCAGAATTTGAAATGGTGCCTTTTGCTATTTACAGGTTTTTGTGATGTATTATTTTCTTGGTTTCCATGGAAACGTTTCGGACAAAATGGAGGGGTGGGCTTTGTTCCCAGAGCACAACTCGAAAAGCATTTCATATCTTTCAACAGATCTTGGCAGATATATGAGACAGATCTTGAAATGATGACTTTGCTGTTTACAGATATATGGCATTTATACTTTTCATGAATTCCATGGAAACAATTCAAACTTAGTCTAAAAAGACAATGAGTAACTCTCAGATTATTTGTCCTTTCAAACATGTGGGGGCACGTTACGGCACGCGATGACAAAAAAATTCACATAATTTAGTGTTTTTTTGTGTGATAATGACCATACAGTTACAGAAACCAGATGTCCAGATAGGTGAGTAATTTTACAACGTTGTGAATTCGTTTTAAGGAATTTTCATTCGGAAGGCGAGTTTTCCGAATATTTGAGGTTCGGATAGACAGGGCATGACTGTACATAAGATGATGACAGACCAACAGTTGTTGAGTCTGAAAGGAACCAGCAAGTATGAGGTTAAATATATGGGGTCGACCACTGTAACAGTTTTATGTCACTGTACCATGATGTTGGTTAGTGTTCTCATGCTATCAGTCACCGTGTTGCCATGCCAACATTTGAATATTTACAGGCTATAATTGACACAGCTGTTGTATTGCTAACATGGGTATATAGCATTTCACATGCTGCTGCTGTTAAACTAGACATTCATATAGTTTCTTAAACAAATATATCCAAGAAAGCCCATGCAAATCTGCATCAGCATTACCACAGTTTCTCAAAATGAAGACAGTCTCTGGGTGGTTTTTCATTGTATGCCTAAATATATTTTAGGGACCATTTTTTCTGTGAAATATATTGATTTCAGATTGGATGTTAGTCTTCCGTTACAGTGGGTTAATTTCTTTTGTTTCTGAATGGTTATACGCTGGCATTTTGTGTTTTTTTAGAATTCAATTTCTTATTGCTCATATTATCGGATGCTGATCATCTTTGGCCAGACTTTTCTCATTTACAGGCACACTTTACCTTGTCAGAGTATTGCAGTAAAACAAAAATGGACAGAACTCCATCTTTTTTGTGTTTCTCTCTTCCAGAACGTGATGCTTTCGACACCCTGTTTGATCATGCTCCAGACCAGTTGAATGTGGTTAAGAAGGTAACAAACTTTTTTGTTTATTTAAGTTATTATTATTGTTATTATTATTTTATTGGACTAAAGCGATTTTAACAGTTTGATGTTTCGAAACATTAAGTGAAGTTTAACCCATATTATTTTACAGACTCTGCTCACATTTGTAAATAAGCAACTGATAAAGGTGAACTTGGAAGTGAATGACCTTGACACACATGTAAGTTCAAGCAAATTTATTGCAATGTCAAAACTACAGTTACTAAGAGTATAATACAATAACTATATGTATAGATAATACAGTAATTAGCGCGTCCCTACGGAGGCCTGTCTCTTGCTGTCCTGGTTTCATCGTGTGATCTTGACCCAGCAGGTCAGGTTGTGATTTCAATGTTATGAGGGAATTTTTTGTGCACCCTTATATCCACATTTTACCTTCATTGAGTAGCTTGTGGAGTTAATCTAAAGTTAAGAGTTAAGAGTTAAATGTCTTGAATCTATGATGATAAGTGATTTATGATCAGTGCAGTAATGTGATTGTTTGACCAATAATTAAGCAGAAATCATGTAATACACATGTTAGTTTCTCAGTGTTCTTGACAACCCAGTGTTTTATATTCCTCATCTGATCTCTTATGGGGGTGGTGCATTAGCCTAGTGGTTAAGGCGTTTGCTCATCGTGCCAAAGGCTCAGGTTTGTTTCCCCACATGGGTACAATGCTCATGATGTCAGTCACTGGATGGTCAGTCACTGGCTGGTCAGTCACTGGATGGTCAGTCACTGGATGGTCTCTCCCTGACTTAATGATTTACAAGCGGATGTCTTTTTCCCAAGTGCAGCATTTAGCAAGAAGAGTCAAAACAAACAAACAGCTGTTGTTACCTGTATGGATGGACATGTGGCTGACAAACATTGCAGCATACGCTCTTTTGTTTTACCAAAGTGGTGAAAGTCTTCACTCCTTACTTCCCATTATGATTCCATGTGAAACTAACATGACCAAAACAAAGCCAAAATATTGTATGCATCGTACACCCAACATGCACACATACCTGCATATGCACATGCATGCACACACATATTTAAACACCCATTTTATTCAAAACTAAAATAATGCTTTAATGATGGAGAAGTGCATTAAATTCCTCTGAGTTTCTCTGCAGCTGCAACAATGTTCACCATGGTGCTTTGTCTGCTGTGTAAGTTGATGCAGTTTAACGGACACATGAAGTGTTTCATCAATATAAATGTCACCAACAACTGCCACTGCTGAAAACTCAAACATGATTTCCACTGACTTTATCCCAAATTTCTATTTTTACGAGATATTCAACTTCAGTTATTCCTTGCATCATGTCAACCTTTAAAACCCGTTGTTCTAGGAAGGCTAGAAATATGGACTGAATGAATCTTTACAGTTTATGTCTAGGAGGACAACCATTGCAGCATGTTGTGAGTTTCATGTTACTCCTGGTCTTGTGTAAACACAAACACACAAAACTCCATATCAGCTTTAACTTGAAATGTCAAGGTGTGTTGGGGAGCAAGTTCATTGTCTAATGTGTTCCATGAGATTCGAACCCAGACAACACTGTTATGTCCATTTTGGATTTTTAACTTTTCAGAACAATCTCATTTGATTTTTCCACATGTTAAAATATTCGACTGTGCCCCTGTAGAAGGTGTCAGAAAAATTCTTGTTTGTCTTGTTGGTGTCTGCCAAGACAGATTAAGCCAAAACTGTAAGGGAATTAACTAACGAAAGTAACATCTTTTAAACTTCGAGCATCAAGGTTGTACTTCTTCAAGATGTCTATGCATAGAGTAGATGTTTGGAATGATGTTTGTGTGCATGTGCAAAGATTCATAATGTGTACTCATATCAAATGAACACTTTTTAAGTTTTATGGTGCTTTTGGGGAACATTTGGTAAACAAGTGATCTGTCGAACAACATTTGAAATGTGAGAAGCATATTTAGTAGAATATTTCTTTTATTTATCTTAGTAGCTGCTCTACGGTTATATGTGTGTGGAGTTCAAGGTTGGATGATATGTCATAGACTTAATCTCCCACCATTTCTCGACAAACTCTGCATCTTAATGTGGTCTAAAGAAATCTAAAAGAATGATTTTGTCACCCTTTTATGCTTTTAGCTCATGTTGTGGCCTCTTTGGCTATCATCAATAAGCGATGATTACCTGAACGTCTCTGAAATTTCCAATAAAGTTTACTTTATACATGCCTGTTCAGACAATATTGATGTCTGTATTTGTTATTCAGATTAGATTCTGATTTTCAGTAGGTCTTAGCCTTGGCATTTTCAATATCAACTGACAGTTTATGTACTTGCACCGGAATCATCAATGGCGTAGCTAGATTCATCATTGTTTTCTAGTGATGTCACCTAACTGATGTCATCTTCTGTCTTCACTAGGGGCAGACACGGTTATATGTGTGTGGAGTTCAAGGTTGGATGATATGTCATAGACTTAATCTCCCACCATTTCTCGACAAATTCTGCATCTTAATGTGGTCTAAAGAAATCTAAAAGAATGATTTTGTCACCCTTTTATGCTTTTAGCTCATGTTGTGGCCTCTTTGGCTATCATCAATAAGCGATGATTACCTGAACAGAAGGCGATACTTTATTTCTTCAAGCCATCTTGATTATACCAAAGAGGTTTTTTCAAACAAATGGAAAAATAACACGCAACACTAGAAAATACCTTATTCTTCAGATGCTGTTAATATTAATTTTTATGCATCCTGTCCAACCTGAAACAATTAAGGTTTTCTCATCTCGATCTTCCTCTCCACTGTAGAAAAGTGTTCCCTAATGTGATGATAAAAGTTTTCTCTTATAAAAGGTACAGGGCAGATTGATTTTCTCCATCTTCTCTTATGAAAAAAAAAATATTTCAAAAGCCAAGACAATCAATCTACATCATAAATTATTTTACAGAGACAATTATTCAGTGATCTGAATTTTAATATTTCATAAAATAAGTTTCATAATTAGTGAAAAACACATTATGTTTAGATCTATATGTATACAAAATGCTGATGGCCTCTCAGTGTTAAAAGGTTTGTGAAGCAGTTTTCTAAATTTGTACTTTTGTTTTTGTGAATTGGAAACATTGTGGAAGATGAATGCATTTTTTCATACTTGTTAATGCTTTGTGCCTCTAGTTTATATGTAGAAATGTTTGAAGAACATTGATGACATAAGCCTTGTATGTTGTATGTTTACAGTATTTTGTGTGAAGATCTGTGTTAGAATTGATCTTCAGCAACCCAGCTTGTGGACAGACTTGCTGTTATTGTGTCCCATTGCTACAAATGCAGCCGGAATATTGCTGAGTGCAGCATATTCACTCTCTCATCAGTTGTGACATGTCATTGTGTCAAAATGTGTTCCTGTGAAGATCCAGGTTAGAATTGATCTTGAGCAACCCACGCTTGACGTAGGAGGCGACTAATGGGATCTCATGGTCAGAGTAGCGGACTTGGGTGACACATCTCATTGTATCCCAATTGCAGTGATCGATGCTCATGTTGTTGATCACAGGATTGTCTGGTCCAGACTTGACTATTTACAGACCATGACCATATAGCTGGAGTATTGCTGAGTGCAGTGTTAAATGGGCAACCTTTGTGTCTTTACTAACCTGCTAGGCATGGTGATTCAGATGATCCAACGTATAACTGACAAATCTTGTCGTTTGAGTGATGCACGCTGTACCTGTTATTACTAAACTTAGTTAACCAATGTACAATTCTTCTTTTTCAGTAACTGACAGTACATCTTTTCCCTTGATTATGACATTTCTAGTGTTATGTCCTGAAATACATGGACAGTGGCACAGAAGTTGTGCCGGTATCATTGGTTCCAGAACAATATCTTCAAGATTACCAGATAGCAGCTCTATGTTTACAGCTGACATGAACACCTTACACCAGCTCTAAAATATATTTAAAAACATACTGAACGTAACTAATATATATAGATAGGTAGATTACACTCTATTTCCTTTATTATCATCTTTTCTGACTCTTTCTTGTATTCAGGATATTTAAAATTTATCGTGTAAATGTCCACTTTTAATAGAAATTATGTATCCCCCAGCATTACATTACATATAGTCAACACCTCATCTATCCGTCTCTCCGTCCGTAATCATTTTGTTTTCTAAGCATAACTCTGGAACTCTAAACTGTTCCATATTTTTACACCAAACTTGATAGATAAAATAATCTCAACCTATAGTTGTGCCTTGTGCTATTTACAGAGTTTTGGCATTTTTATATTTTTTGTTTTTCCATGGAACATCTAGATGTTAGTCTAATGGTGGGGCAGGCTTCGTTTCCGAAGCAGAACTCAAAAGCGGTTCAATATTTTTCTGCAAAACTTGGTAGGTATGTGTGGCAGACCCCAGAGTGGTACCCTTTGCTGTGTAGGTTTTTGTGATTTCTTATTTTCTTGGTTTCTATGGAAACATTTTGCACTTAGTCTCAAAAACCATTCAATATTTTTCTGCAAAACATGATAAATATATCAGTCGGAACCTAAAGTGGTGCCTTTTGGTATTTACAGGTTTTTGTGATTTATTATTTTCTCGGTTTCCATGGAAATGTTTCAGAATTTGTCTCAAAAGTGAAAGGTGTGTTTCATTTCCAGAGCAGAACTCAAAAACTTCTTAATGTCTCTCAGTAAAACTCCGTAGATATGTGTGGCACTGGCAGACCCTAAAGTGGTGCCTTTTGCTATTTACAGGGTTTTGTGATTTATTATTTTCTCGGTTCCATGGAAACGTTTCAGAATTTTCAAAATGGAGGTATGGGCTTCGTTTCCGGAGCGCAACTCAAAAACTGTTCAATATTTTTCTGCAAAACAAAAAGATTAAGTAATTGTTAGATGATTTGTCCTTTCAAATATGTGGGGGTCCCGGGGGGATCTGTCATCTTCTGATGACTCTTGTTCCATCAGTACTTAGATTGATTGAACAGACTTATTTGATTGTGCTCGAATTATTGGCCATCTTTACTCTGTAACGGTGATATTGCCTATGCTCCAAAATAACAGTGTTTCATCGAAAGCTTGTGTCCAAGAGGATGCACATGTTAAATAAATATGTCATGCCAGAATTTCTTGTGTCAGAAACGTGGGACTTGGGGTTAGATTGATCCCTGCATGTAGATACCTCCAGGTGACACCCCTTCCCCCAGATGACAGACCCCACAGGTTAACACCATTCCCCAAGATGACAGACCCCAGAGATAAATACCGTCCCCAACCCCACAGCCCCAGGTGTAAAAACTGCAACCCCTAGACGACAGGCCCCCATAAGTGGACCTATGTAAGCACCCTAGATGGCAGGCCCCAGAGGTGTCACACCCTCCCCAGATGAAAGACCCCACTGGTAAACATCCTCCCCCAGATGTCATACTCTCCCTTAGATGAAAGAGCCCCCAGATGACAGGTCCCTCATGTGAACACCAGTTGATAGACTTCACTTGTAAACTCCGACCCCTCCTACCCCCCAGATGACCACATGAGGTGACCCATGTAGATATAACCAGGTGACACACCTTTCACCAGATGGTAGAATGGTAGATGCCCTCAAAGTGAACACAACAGATGCATTTCTGGAAATGGTCAAGTGGTGGTCAAATAGACTGTACAGACACCAGATGGGTACTAATATGGGTAGATTACAGGGTGTTTTCAGGGTAATTCATGTATCTTCAGTATAGAGGCTTGATTGGAAATGGTCAAGCGGTGGTCAAATAGACTATGAACAGACACCAGAGGGATACTAAGATGGGCAGATTACAGAGTGTCTTTGGGTGGTTTGTGTATCTTCAGTATAGAGACTTGTCTGGAAATGGTCAAGTGGTGGTCGAATACACTACAAACTGACACCAGAGGGATACAAAGATAGGAAGATTACAGGGTGTCTTCAGGATTGTTTGTGCATCTTCAGTATAGATGCTCTTCTGGAAATGGTCAAGTGGTGGTCGAATAGACTACAAACTGACACTAGATGGATACCAGCATGGATAGATTACAGGGTGTCTCCAGGGTGGTTTTTGTATCTTCAGTTTAGATGCTGTTCTGGCAGTGGTCTAGTGGTGGTGAAAAATACTGTGTATAGCCACCAGATCTATACTAGCATGGGTAGATTACAGGGTGTGTTCAGGGTGGTTTGTTTAACGTCAGGTTGAAGGTATTCTCAGAATGTGATTAAGTAGACTGTGTATAGAGGCCAGATGCATGTTAGTTCGGTTAGATTTAGATTGGAGGGTTTGTTCTGGTTTGTTTGTGTAGCTTCAGGTTAAAGGTACTCTCTGGAAATCATTAAGTATGGTCACTTTTGTTGTTACGGCTGCTAGAATGTCGGCATGGGACACTGAGTGACGTTAGTTTACAGACATTGGAATTACAAGAGTTCAAAGTGTCATTGGCACCTGTCCCACCATTTTGAGTAACCTTTTTTTTTTCAGAGTGAGGATTGACATTCATCAATACATGTTACTATCACACCTTGGTTAGACGTATTAGCTGCATTTTTTTTCGTCACGATATGGCTGAGATATTGCCAAAAAAGGTTAAAAATTAACTCACTCACTCACACATTTTTGAGATGTGACATTTTCAGTGTAGTCATTGGCTTCAAGTCTTTCGCACATTTTCTACCAGTGTCGTGAATGTAGTTAATTATTTATATTTTGAGACAAGATGTAAAATTTCAGCAATCTATTGATAAAAGTCACCTTTTAGTGTAAATAATTGTGACGGATTTTCTGAATTATCTTTGATTTATTGTGATTCTTGATGGAAGTTTCCGGAGATGGTTGCACGCACTTCTTCACTCGTCTTTTGCAAGCTAATAGCTATATATAATTACAGGGTGTGTTGAGGGTGGTTTGTGTAGCTTCAGCTTAAAGGTGAGTGAGTGAGTGAGTGAGTTTAGTTTTACGCTGCACTCACCAACATTCCAGCTATATGGCGGCGGTCTGTAAATAATCGAGTCTGGACCAGACAATCCAGTGATCAACAACATGGGCATCGATCTGCGCAATTGGGAACCGATGACGTGTCAACCAAGTCAGCGAGCCTGACCACACGATCCCGTTAGTTGCCTTTTACGACAAGCTGAGTCGCCTTTTATGGCAAGCATGGGTTAAAGGTAGTCTCTGGAAGTCACAAGTAGTCACACAGACTGTGTACAGAGGCAACATGCATGCTATTTTAGGTATAAGTTTATTACAAGGTGCCTTCAGGGTGGTTTGTGTAGCTTGAGTTGTCACATGCACTGTGTTTTGGGGCCAGGTACATGCAAGCAGGGGTAGATTTAGATTACAGGGTGTCTTCAGGGTGGTTTATGTAGCTTGAGTAGTCACATACACTGTGTTTGGGGGCCAGGTACATGCAAGCAGTGGTAGATTTAGATTACAGGGTGTCTTCAGGTATTCTTTGGCAGTCATCAAATAAGCTGTACAGAGGCCAGAAACTTGCAAGCTGGGATAGATTCCGACTCCAGGGTGCAAGCAGGATGTCATGAAGTAGTCACATAGAGTATGTATAGATAGAGGCCAGATACATGTAAGCTTGGGTAGATTTAGATAATAGACCAGGTGAGATACAGAACAGGTGGTGTAAGATTACAAGGTTGATTGTGGAATATCTTCTTATGCACAGTCTAGAAATGGTCTAGTGGTCAGAATAAGTGTGCATATTGGTCAGATATATACAAGTTGGGTTATATCTTGTGGGTGGTTCTTGGAACGTCATGTTACAGATATGTCTCTGGAAGCATTCACTGGGTCAAGGGTAGTTTGCTTAGATTGTGGTTGAAGGTGAGCAAATCTCCATTTGCTCAATTAGCATGGTGTTTTGCATGTGCGTTCCTTAGTTTGAGTCTGTCAACTCTGATATACATTACATGGGTATTGTACAAAGATTTTGGATGTTTTCAGTTTTGATTGAGGTTATCCCCTGACCTCATGACCATACCCCCCAACATGACAAGATCCACCCACATGGCCAGATACACTCTGATATCAAGATCCACCCATAGTACCAGATCCACCCAAATGGTCAAATCCACCCATGTCACCAGATCCACCCACATGACCATACCCAGCCATATCATAATATCCACCCACATGACCAGATCCACCCTTATGACCAGATTCACTTCCATGACCAGATCCACTATCATGACTACATCCACCCACATGACCAGATCCACCCTTATGACCAGATTCACTTCCATGACCAGATCCACTATCATGACTACATCCACCCACATGACCAGATCCACTATCATGATTACATCCACCCACATGACCAGATCCACTATCATGACTACATCCACCCACATGACCATATCCACCCTTATGACCAGATTCACTTCCATGACCAGATCCACTATCATGACTACATCCACCCACATGACCAGATCCACCCTTATGACCAGATCCACTTCCATGACCAGATCCACTATCATGACTACATCCACCCACATGACCAGATCCACTATCATGATTACATCCACCCACATGACCAGATCCACCCTTATGACCAGATTTACTTCCATGACCAGATCCACCCACATGACTAGATCCACTCAGATTACTAGATCCACCCTCTTGGTCACAATAAATTACCAACCCACATGGCCTTATCCACCCCTTGAACATATCCACCCTCGTGATCACATCCACCTTTATGACCAGATTCACCTTTATCCACCCTCATGATCAGATATACTTGGGTGACCAGATCCGTACACATAGTGTAGAGTCAATTTCTTGATAACAGACTAATTTCTTTGATTCGTGGTAAGAACTGGCCCCAGTTAGCTCTACTTACTTGTACCAGATAGTCAGGCCATGATCATCGCTCTTGATATCACTTACTGGATTAACTTTGTAATTCCAACAAAATAAAATCAATTTAGGAAATCATTACTTCATTACAGTTTACAGTCACCATGTTTGTGAATCACATGATGTAGGATCAAGGTTAAATTTAGGCATGCAATGTTGGGTTAGTTTGTTTTTTTTGATTATGAGAGATTATATTTGTGGAAGTTGTAAAATTACTTGATATACTGTCTGAGTATTTCATCTTGTATGAGTGATAACATATTTTCTAGATGATGTTTGACTTGTCCAAGATTCCGGCAGCTATTCAAGATTCATTCCAACAGAATACAACGAGACCAAGATGGTTCCAGGGTCCTGATTTGAATGAATAATGTTTTGTATTAAGAAATAAAGCTTTTCAATGTGTGGATGTATGTGACTGTTATTAGATTGTCATCAAGATCTAGGTGTCTGAGGATTTTCTGACTGGAATGTTGTCTTTATATAACAGTTTCCATGCTTTCATCAGTATTGGGTTTGTTCCTGACTTCCATCGATATCACATAGTGAAAACTTTGCATTCAGGAGGAATCCAGCTTTAAGACAGCAGTGAATAAATAATGGAATTCGGACCACACTATGCAGTGATTGACATCTACCTGTTTGGGTTCAAAGATGTCCATGGATAAAGTGAGCCAGAATGACCACATGATTGAAGTAGTAGTGTTTTTTCCTAAAGGCAGTTGTTGCTGAAGATGTTCACAGATGTAGTTGTAGCACATGTCCCAGGTTCCAGCAGATGCAACCTTAGGTTCAGGTTTAATGTACCTGGTAGATGGTGATCTGTTATTACAGAGTGTGTCATGTATGGCTTGTTTTGCTTCAGGTTAAATGTAATTCACTATAAAAAGTCAAGTGATAAATGAAGTACCTCAGATAGAATGGGTTTACAGGGTGTCATTTGGGTAGTTTGCATAGAACCTGTATAAAGTTTGTCTCTGGACATGATAAAATGGTGTCCGATAGATTGCATGTTGAGGCCAGGTTCATGCTAGCATGGGTCTACAGGTATTCTGACAGATTAATTCTGTAGATTCACGTGCCTAGATTTTCAAGGCTTTCTTAGTGATAAGATAGTTGTAAGTGCCATCCCTTAAGATTAACTTTCGACTATCTAAATGCTAAGGGAGCTTTGAAAATCTAGGCCCTGGTTGGTAACACACATTTCAAATTTTTGAAAGGACTGTGTAGTGAGGCTTCGCGTATTTGAATTTGACTTAGTGTGAATGGTGTGTAGAACTTCAGATTAAAATTATTTGAGTAGTTTAACCCTTTCCTTTTGTTGGTTAAGCCCTGCGTGGCTTGGGCAGAGTTTTGTATTACAGGATGTGTTCAATATTGTTACCTAGTCAAATGGAATTTCTAAAGTGACCAGATTGATGCCGGTATAAGTTTAGTTGGATTACAGGTTATGGGTGGATTTGGTTTACGGGTATCTTACAGATGTGTTTTGTACCTGCAGCATGTAGTTTTCTGTGGAAAATGTCAGTGTTGGTTAAGGAAACTATAGAGAGACCAGATACATGCTTGCTTGGGTAGATTTTGATTACAGGGTGTCTTCAGGGTGGTTTGTTTACCTTCATGTTGAAGGTATTCTCAGGGAATCACCAAGTAGTCACATAGACTGTCCTCTGGGTGGTTTGTATAGCTTGGACTCAAAGCTTTCTCTCAGAGTATTGTGACAAGGATTGGCATAACTAGGGTGTGCTCAGATTATAGGGTCTCTTCAGGCTTGTTTGTGTAGTTAACAGTAGAAATCTTTCTCTTGAATTGGTAGAATGGTCAAAATATGCTGAGTATGGTGACTATGTATGTCATGATCATGTACAAGTGGTTGAAATATGATGCGTATAGTGACTGTATGCCTTGAACATGTACAAGTGGTCGAAATATGATGAGTATAGTGACTGTATGCCTTGAACATGTTCAAGTGGTCAAAATATGATGCGTATAGTGACTGTATGCCTTGAACATGTTCAAGTGGTGAGTATAGTTAACATAGTGTTGAAAATATACTGAGTATAGTGACCAAGTACGTCACATAATTATCCAGAGTGTGTTTAGATTCTAGGGTGTCCACAGTTTAGTGTTTTTGGCATGTGTAGCTCTAGAACTCAAAACCCCCTTGTCTATATGGAGAGTGACCCAGGTTACACACCCTCCCCCAGATGTTTGACACTCCTCACCCCCAGTTGTCTATATGGATAGTGACCCAGCTGACACCCCCACCCCCAGATGTTTGACACTCCTCACCCCCAGTTGTCTATATGGAGAGTGACCCAGCTGACACACCTTTCCCCAGGTGACTGACACTCCTCACCCCCAGTTGTCCATATGGAGACTGACCTAGCTGACACACCGTCCCCCACTTGCTCACATGGATATTGACCCAGGTGACACATCCTTCCCCAGTTGTGAATATGGCCGAGATGAGACACCCTCCACCAGTTGTCCATGGAGACTGACCCAGGTGACCCACCCTTTCCTAGATGACAGCCCCCAATCTACCCACTGCCCTTTCAGGTAACAATGTAGATTCTCCCAGGTACTACATCCATCTTACATCTTACATTCAAATATTTTGCAATTTTGCATCAAGTTGATTGCATGAGACTGTCAGTGAACTGAGCAAGTCCAACCATGGCCCAAATTCACTTCACTCGTCTGTTTTTTGTAATGTTTCCCATGGGCGATTCTAGATTAACTTACTACAGTTGAGCTGCAGCAGTTGGCCAGAAGGGATTATTGTTTTTCTTTCGTGTTGTTGTGGCCATGGCACAGATCAGCTTCACTGGTGTCGGTCCCACGTGTCACAGCAGTTGACCAGAAGGAATGATTGGTTTTCTTTCGTGTACTTCTGGTTGTGGCACAGATTCGCTTCACTGTTTCCTGTATGGCAGTTTACAGACCGCTGCCATGTAGCTGGAATATTGCTGACTGTGGCGTAAAACTAAACTCACTCACCCACCCACACAGATATACTGTCTACAGAAGCCAGATACATGTTAGCTTGGGTAGATTTAGAATACAGGGTGTTTTCAGGGTGGTTTCTATTATCTTCATTATACATCGGTACACAGACTGTCTACAGAGGCCAGATACATGCAAGCTTAGGTACGAGATTTAGATTGCAGGCTGGTTTGTGGATCTTCAGGTTAAAGATATTCCCTGGAAGTCATGAAGTAGTCACATAGAGTGTGTATATACTGAGGCAGAAAATAAAGGAACCCCTTGATTTTGTGAGACATGTTAGGTTTTATCAGCACAGGTGTGTATAGAGGCCAAATACATGTTACCTTGGGTAGATTTAGAGTTCAGGGTGTGTTCAGTGTGGTTTGTGTATCTTTAAATTGAAGGTTTTCTCTTTGTCAGTCTGGAGAATGTGCGTAGAGGATAGATACATGCAAGCTTGGTTAGATTTAGATTCCAAGGTGTCTTCAGGGTGGTTTGTGTAGTTTCCGGTTTAAGGGTATTGCCTGAAAGGCACCAAGTAGACCATGAATAGAGATACGTGCAAGATAGGGTAGATGTCAATTTTAAGCTGTCTTCAGCATGGTTTGTGTACCTTCAGGTTAGAGATATTCTCTGGAAGTCACCAAGTGGTCACATAGACTGTGTACAGAGTCGAAATACATACACGCTTGGGTAGATTTAGATCCCAGGGTGTGTTCAGGGTGGTTTGTGTATGTTCAGGTGTAAGATATTCTCTGGAGTTCATCACATTGAGTGTGTAGAGAGTTGAAAGAGGTACTGGCTTGGGTAGATTTAGATCCCAGACTGTCTTTAGGCCTATCTTCAGGTCAAAAATATTCTCATTATGTATTGTCATAAGTCATTATGTATTGTTACATAAGCTGTGTAGAGATATATGAACAGCTGGGTAGATTTAGATTCCAGGGTGTGTTCAGGGTACTTTGTGTATCTTCAGATTAAAGGTATTCTCTGAAATACATGGAGAGATTTCAGACATGGATGGAGACAAGATACATGCACGCTTGGGTAGATGTAGATCACAGGGTGTCTTCAGCATGATTTGTTTATCTTTCGGTTAAAGGTATTCTCTTGAAGTCATCAAGTAGTCACATAGACAGTGTATACAGGATAGATATATGTTAGCTTGAGTAGGTTTCGAGTACAGGGTGTCTTCAGGGTGGTTTGTATGTTCATGTTAAAGATATTCTCTGGAAGTCATGAAGCAGTCACATATACTGTGTCGAAATGCATGTAAGCTTGGGTAGATTTAGATTCCAGGGTGTGTTCAGGGTCCTTTGTGTATCTTCAGGTTAAAGGTATTCTCTGAAAGGCATCAAGCAGACCATGGATGGAGACAAGATACATGCAACTTTTTAATACTGACTGTCCGGTTGCAAAACAGACCATCTTGGATGGTCAAGTTTGCAATGCTGGCGTAGAGTCAATGTGTTGATAAAATAGATTAATTTCTTTGATTCTTGGTAATAATTAACCCTAGTTAATAATTGCACAAGATAGTCAGGTTTCCTATGTAAATGGTGGTCAAGATCGTTGCTCTCGGTATCATTTACTGGATTAACTTGGAAATTCCAATGAAAGAGAATCAATTTAGGAAATCATTATTTCATTACAACTTACAGTCACCATGTTTGCGAATCACATGATTTAAGGTCAAGGTTAAATTTAGGGATACAATGTCAGGGTATATCACTGTCTGAATGTTTCATCTTGTATGAGTGATAATATATTTTCTGGATGATGTTTGACAGGTCCAAGATTCTGGCAGCTATTCGAGTTTCATTCCTACAGAAAATAACAAGGCCAAAATGGTTCCAGGGTCCTGTTTTGAATGAATAGTGGTAATAAAGCTTTTCAGTGTGTGGATGTTTGTGACTGTTATCAGGTTGTCATCATGACCAAGGTGGCTGACGTTTTTCTTACTGGAATGCTGTCTTTTTTTTAGCAAAGCAGTGAGTGAGGATTGTATTCCGATGCTTTTGGGGTTCATGTAGATGTTGGGATAGGGCGACGGGCTAGCCTACTTGTCAAAGCGTTTGCCCATTACACGTAAGACCTGGGTTCATGTCCCCACATGGGTACAATTTCTGGTATCCCCTGCCATGATATTGCTTGAATTTTGCTGAAAGCAATGTAAAAGTAGACACACTCACTCATGTAATATTTTGGGTTTATTTGCATGCTTTCATCAGTATTGGGTTTGGTGTTGACTTCTATCACATAGTGAAAACGTAGCAATCAGCAGGATTCCAGGTTTAAGGCAGCAGTGAATAAATAATGGAATTCGGACCACACTATGCACTGATTGACATCTACATGTTTGGGTTCAAAGATGTCCATGGATAAAGTGAGCAAGAATGACCACATGATCCAAATAGTTTAGTTCTGGGAAGATTTGAATAACTGGGTGTTGTGAGGATGGGTTGCACAACTTCAGGATAATGGTAAATTAAGATGACAGGTTTCTGTAGAGGTCATGAAGTACAATGTGTTTAGAGGCCAGATAAATGCTAGCTTGTAGAGATTTACATTGCAGGGTGTGTTCAGGGTGGTTTGTGTGTCTTCATTTTCAAGGTATTCTCTGGAAGTCATCAAGTACTCACACTGACTTTGTACAGGGTTGAAAAACATGCAAACTTGGGTAGATATAGATTACAGGGAGTGTTCAGAGTGGTTTGTGTGCCTTCAGTTTAAAAGGTATTCTCTGGAAGTCATCCAGTACTCACACTGACTTTGTATGGAGTTGAAAAACATGCAAACTTGGGTAGGTTTAGATTAAAGGGAGTGTTAGAGGGGTTTGTGCTTTTTCAGGTTCAAGGTATCTCTCTGGAAGTGATAAAGTAATGACACAGGCCTTGTATAGGTTCAAATATATTCTACCTTGAGTAGATTTAAATTCTAGGGTGTCTTTAAGCGTGGTTTTCAGGCTAAAGTTATTCTCTGGAAGTCAAATAGTCACATGCTCAGTACAGAGGCCAGATACATGGCACCCTAGGTAGATTTAGATTCTAGGGTGTCTTCAGGGAGATTTGTGTATTTTCAGGTTGAAGATATTCTCAGGAAGTCATCAAGTAGTCACATGCTCAGTCCAAAGCTCATATAGATGGCACCTCGGGTAGATTTAGATTCTAAGTTGTCTGTAGGGAGGTTTGTGTATTTTAGGTTAAAGATACTCTCAGGAGGTCATCAAGTAGTCACATGCTCAGTAGAGGCCTGATACTTATTGGTTTACGTAGATTCAGATGCTAAGGTGTCCTCAGGGTGGTTTGTGTATCTTCAGGTTAAAGGTATTTTTTGGAAGTCGTCAAGTAGTCACATACCCTATTTGTAGAGGCCAGATACTTGCTGGCTTAGGTAGATTTAGACTGCTGACTATCCATCTCAGCTTGGGTTAGTGGCTGTCTGTTGGCATGGTCAAGTCGTCAGATAGACTGGATCTGTTCATTAACTGGATTTTTGCTTGTATGAGTTAGATGACATATTTTCATATCTTTTAGCTTCATGTTAAATTTTAGAAATGATCATCAGTAACCCATAGTTCACAGTATCGGATGGTCAGACTCGCTGACTTGGTTGACACACGTCATTGAATCCATGCTGCAGATTGCTCATGCAGTTGATCACTGTATTGTCTCATCCAGAGTCAGTTATTTGCAGACCACCACCATATAGCTGGAATATTGCTGAGTGCGGCATAAAACTCACCTCACTCTGTCACTCGCGCTTTCAGTATCAGGCTGCACTGTGCCTTTACACACTGACTCGCCACCTACTTTGTTCCATTTTAGGTGTACAAGTATTGCTGAGGAACATGTTGGTTGAAGTGAAATCTGTAGCATTGAGAAAGACGTCCTGGAGCCCATTAGATTGCATCAGCATGCCCTTGCACCTCCGCATTGTGTTCAAGTCTTTCAGAGCTTTGTCTGTTCCTTCTTGTAGAGTTTCCAGCCTGTAGTAATATATACTTCATAAGCACACCCTGTACTGTGAGCTGATTTCCAATATTATCCCCCATTTTGATCTCAAGAGAATGGTGAGAAGGTCCACCTGTTCGTAGTGTAGGCTGGTTGCGCCTTGGACTTTTCACATCTACACCTTTACATTTTAACCAGTGGGGCAGTAGGATAGCCTTGATTTAAGTGTTTGCTTGTCATGCCGAAGACCTGGGTTCGATTCCCTACATGGGTACAATGTGTGAAGCCCATTTTTGGTGTCGCCCACCATGATATTGCTAGTGCTAAAAGTGGCATAAAACTAAACCGACTGACTGACTGACTCACTTTCATCCAGGCACCAGCCCAGCATAGCTTATTCTGGAATTCCACTGTGGTGATGAACATGCTGTCAGGTACCGTTTTGCAGGTGATGCTGATTGCTTGTGACACATTCTCCTTACAGGTTGGATTTATATTGTCTCGACTGTCAGTATTCATCTTGCATTGCTCCATACCCGTTTCTATTAACAAGTTCAATATTTCCTGTGTATGAGTGGAATGGCGGTGTTAGGCTATCTGTAACCTCTCTCTTGTATTCTTATAGGTGTGCCTTGTAGACAGGTCCGTGGCAGTCTGCAGTGTTTCACATTTCAGCTACCTTTTCATTGTCGACTAGTCGTATACTCTTCAAGTCTCTTCTTCAAGTCTTGTTTCAGGTTGTGCTTCTTGAGGTAGAGATGCCGTCACAGCCAGGAGTTCACAGTCCTCAGCACTAGACCTCGTAGATTGACCCCGGTGATACACCCTATCCCAGATGACTGACACGGCGGGCCTCACTCCCAAGTGTTCATGCAGACTTACCCAGGGGACACACCCTTGCCCAGTTGACTGACGACAACCATACCAAGCCCCACACCTGCAAGTTTCCATGTTGTCTAGTGCAAGTAATACTTCCTGCCCCCAGGTGACCGCTGCGGTCCCCCACTGCAATTTTAGATGTTCAGATAATGTCACAATGGGTAGATTTTGGAAAACCTCCAGTTAATGCTCTAGAAATTATGTCAAGCTGTCAAATAGACTGTACAGTGTCCAGATACATGCTCAATGCGAGACCTGTGTTTTTCACACAAAATTGATAAAAAAACATAAAAAATAGTTTACCTGCTTCTTTTGGATGTATAGATTCTGATCTACTTATTTCAAAAGGTACCTTAAAACAACAACACATATAAAGAACCAATATATCTGGAAATGTTTCGCGATTTTAGTGAAAATATCACTTGTAAAAGATTTGAACGACACATTTACTATTTTATTTCTTCACGCACTCATACAAAACCTACCGGGAACACTGCATGCTAGCATGGGTAGATTTTCCCAGGCTTTCATTTAATGCTGTAGAAATGGTCAAGTGGTCAAAGAGATTATACATAGTCCTAGTCCACAAGCTTTAGTAGATTTCGATTACAGGGTGTCTTCAGGGTGGTTTGTATTGCTTCAGGTTAAAGGTATTCTCTGGAAATCATCAAGTAGTCACATAGACTGTGTACAGAGGCCAGATACATGCATGCATACAGTGGTAGAGTTGTTTTTTTTCAGTGAGTCTTTGTTGTGGCCTTGACTTACACATTTTTAGGGGCTTGCCCTGAATTTTTTAAGGGTTGACATAGTCAAGAGCTTGTGCATTGCAGCATGAGTGTATTACAGGGTGTTTTCAGGGTGGTTTGTGTAGCTTCAGGTTAAAGGCTTTTCTGAAATCTTCATGGAGTCACTTTTGACAGATTTGGTGCATCATGGACTGTGTTGAGTTTTGTACAGGACAACTGAGTGTTGATTGCAGGTACAACACACATAGCAATGGTAGATTTTGATAGTATTTTGTCTTCATTTTGTGTAGCCACTTTAATGTCCATGTGTTTGGATTCCATATTGTGGATGGGTCACCCCTTTCAGAGCCTTAGGGTTAGGGTGCCATGGTATGGGTAGGAACCACTTTATTGTCCATGTGTTTGGATTCCATATTGTGGATGGAACACCCCTTTCAGAATGTTAGGGTACTATGTTATGGGTGGGACACCCCTTTCAGAGTCTTAGGATTGGGGTGCCATGGTACGGGTGGGATGTCTCTTTCAGAGAGTTAGGCTTAGGGTGCTATGTTAAGGGTGGAAAACTGATATAAATGGAAAGAATGTGTTGGCCCTACATCTTGGCTAATTCCCAGTAAACAAATAATTGAGACAACTAACAAGCTGCTGCTGATCGAGGTGAAAACCAAAACTTCCTGAATAATATTTTCTGAAAAACAAAATACATTTAGTTACTGGCAATGAAAGAGCTATCAGCCATAAGGACATGCAGAAAACAAGAACATTGGGTCCCAGTGGTTTTCAGTCAGCTTTGGGCCTAAGAAGTGTTGTTAATTTAGAACACTGGGTGGGGCACCCCTTTGATGTCATGTTATTGGTGGAACACTCCTTTCAGTCTCTTAGGGTTATGGTGCCTTACTGAGAGTGGGGCCATGTTGTGGAGGTGTACACCCTTTTCAATGTGGCTAAAACTAAAACCACCCACTCCAGTTGCAGCTGCTGTACCTCTCCACACATGCTACCTCTCCACACTAGTGTAGTTACTTTCACTTTACACAGTGTCTTCAAGGGTTTTTTTTTGTAGCTTGAAATTAAAGGTACTCTTTGGAAGTATGAAGTAGACTGTGAATAGAGGCCAGACACATGCAAGGTGGGATAGATTCAGATTACAGGGTGTCTTCAGGGAGGTAAGTGTAGCTTCAGGTTAGTTTTATTCTCTGGAAGTCAACAAGTAGACAGTGGATAAAGGCATGATACAGGGTAGCTTGGGTCGATTCAGACTGCAGGATGTCTTCACCATTGTTTGTGTAGCTTCAGGTTAAAAGTACTCTCTTGAAGTCATGAAGTAAATTATGTATAGTGGACAGATACAGGCTAGCTTGGGTCGATACAGATTGCAGGATGTCTTCAGGATGGTTTGTGTAGCTTGAGGTTAAAGGTATTCTCTGGTAGTGTGTGTGTGTGGGGGGGGCAAATATAGTCGATGCCTCATCTGTCCGTCCCTCCGTCTGTCCATAATCATTTTGTTTCCGGAGCATAACTCAGAAACCGTTAAATATTTTTAGACCAAACTTATGGATGTCCACATCCATTCAAAAGACTGATTGAGCTGGATCACAGATCCACCAAGGTGTCCCCACCCACATGACAGATCCTCACAGATGACACATCCACCCAGGTGACTGGATGTACCAGGTAACCAAATGCACCGAGGTGACCAGATCCTCTCTGATGGCTTATGCACCCATATGTCCAGATCCACCAGATGACCAGATGACCACCCTTAGAGCAAGAACCATGAAGATGAGGTATGAGAGACTACAGGTGATGTAACAAATATGGTGTTCTTGTAATGATAAACAGTGATGGTTTCCACTTTACCCTTAACTAGATTAGAACAAACATATTTGTTTCGACTACCCTCACCGATACTCTGACTGCAGTTCATGAATAGTCAGGTCTGCACCAGATAATCTAGTGTTCATCGGTTCACACATCTGAGATTCAGTGACATGGTTCCCGACCACCCAGTCCATTTAGTGCAACATCAATAGGTTGCAGGGTGATTTTTATTCTTGCTTTGAAGTAAGTTACCTTATGTCTTTGATATGTCCATTATTTGATAGAATATTTCTGCTAGTATCCCATGCTTGACTGACGATGTGTTATTTAGATACTACTTATTTCTGTTCTGACGAGAGAGCCATAAATCTCAAAATAATCTTCAAATCCTGGTTTAGCCTGTGAGATTTGGTGAAGATTAACTTAGATATACAATTTAGGTTTGTTTCTTCCTAATTGAATGAGATTTTAAGTGTATAACCAGTAAATTTACTTAAATGTTCTAAATGCTTGGTCTGTTTTCCAAGTAGTATATCTTGTAGAAGTGATTACCTAACATGATATCTGGATGTTGTTTGATAGGTCCGTGGTTCCAGCAGCTGATAGAGATTCATTCCGAGTATTAGATCAAGATGTTCAAGGATATCTGATATTAAGTCCAGGTTTGTATTAGAAATTACGTTTTTTTGCATCCAGTTCCAGTTTACTAAAGTGGACAATTTGGAACAAAATATGGGTTTTATGCAGTTTACTGTCAGTACTTAGTTTTCGGATAAGCTATTTTTCATTCCGTTGATTTATGATATATGTTGGTCTGTTGATAAACTGTTTAAATGTTTGTGATATATTTTCATTAACCTTGTCCCCAAGCTGCTACTAGGTTTTGGTCACAAATGTCTGGTTCATGTTAAAAGTTTTGTTCAGTATGTTAGTGTGGCCTTTGTATCATGATACTTAATAGGGAAGGTAGATTTAAGGAATCTTGGAGCTGCTATTGAAGCTTCAGATTTGTAGGTATTCTCTCGAAGTGGTGTCCTGGATTTTGTACACAGACCTTGGTCAGCTGAATCCAGCACCTCTGTGCTGGGTACATGAAGACACTTGGGCTGCATTCAGCAATATTTAAGCTGTATGACAGCAGTGTATGAATACTGGAATATGAACCAGATAATCAAGTGATTGATGTCATGAAGATAGATCTCCACGTTTGGATATGGAGACATGCATTCAGCAATATTCAAGCTATATGACAGCAATGTATGAATACCGGAAGCTGCACCAGACAATCAAGTGACTGATGCCATGGTCATAGATGTCTTTGTTTGGATATAGAGACGTACATTCAGCAATATTCCAGCTGCATGACAGCAGTGTATGAATATTAGAATCTAGTGACTGATGTAATGAAGATAGGTCTCCATGTTTGGATATAGAGACGTACATTCAGCAATATTCCAGCTGTATGACAGCACTCTATGGATACCGGAATATGCACCAGACAATCAAGTGATTGATGCCATGGTTATCAGTCCTGAGGGATTTGGATGAACTCAGTGTAGTCTTGTTTTTAGCCATTTTTCAGAAAATTTAGGGTTGCCAATGATCTTCGATCACCATTACAGGGCCATGGGTGTAGCAGATATGAGACTCAGGTTCACAGCAGAGCCAGACCAAGATTCGTGTTTAGTGTGAATGGCCAGAAAATAGGTGAGGTCGTCAAATCATCTATGGTCAAGTGGTCTATGTCATTTCAGGGGTAGATTTAGATTACAGGGTGTCTTATAGTTGTTCCGGTTCAGATTTAAGATACGTCATGGTCTTTGAAGGGAGTGTGAACAACTTCAGATCAGAGGTATTTGTTGGAAATGGTAAAGTGGACAGCTACACTGTTAAGATATATGAGGTCCTCGATAATCTCCAGGGTATTCTGATAAACCTCCACTATATCCTGGATGCATCTGTGGACCTATCGATAATTTTATTAGCTATCCTTGCTTGCTGTCCATTCTCACAGGTTTGATAATTTAAGAAGCAAACGTTAGTTGTGATTGGCATGCTCTTCTTCCCAGAGCAGACACCACATTGGATAAAAAGCCATCCAAGGAGGGGTAATCTTATCTCATGATTTGCACTTGTCTCTCTTGCTTCGACATGGAGTGGAATGAATGAGAACTTTCCCTGTAGGTCTCTCTTGTCCATACACCCATGTTCCCCAGGCTGCTCTCCTTCTAGGACAGGGTCCTAGTCCCTATTCTCTTCTTGGAGCCACCACTGTAGACTGAGTTGGCATACATCGCGTTAGATGGGATAAGTATATATAAATATACAATTTATAGTTAATAATTCCAAATTTGTAAACTTCTCCTATCTCACAATTTGCACTTACCCCATGATTGGATGGTGCATCACAGATTTCCCTAGGTCAAAAAGCACTGACAGTATACACTCTATAGGCTAATGACAACCATAGATAACTACGAACAAGGGTGGCAGGGCCCAACTACCATAGCACCTATGCTACTGATATTTCTCCTGAACCCCTTGGCTTACTAGGCACAATTGCTCACAAGATGTCATACACGGGTGTATGGACAACAGAGGCCGACAGGGAAAGTTCTCATTTGTTCCAATCAGCGACAAAGCAAGAGAGAGAAGTGCAAATCATGAGATATGATAAGTATATAAATGTACTATTCAAAGTTTTCAAAATTTTCAAAACCATCAGAGTCATAGATGCATCCAGGGTAAAGTGGAGAGTTATCGGAACGTGTTCCCTGGAAATTATGGAGGATGGATGATTGATAATTCAGGTAGGTTGTAACTGATTGGTGTATCAAGGGTTTTAGGTGTGGCTGTGGTGTAGTGGTAAAAGTCTGTATCAAATATTACAGAATTAAGGTATTTTCAGGTAATGGTGAAGTGGTCCAGTAGAATGGGATGGAAATCAGATTCACGATAGCTGGGGTAGATTTGGTCAACACAATACATGATGGGTGATTTGTAGAACTTCCTGTTTGTAAAAATGTTGTAGTGCTCAAACAGACTTTGTTGTGATTTTTAATATTTTTATCCCGGCATGTAATGCAGGGGGATATAGTCGACGCCTTGTCTGTCCGTCCATCGTCTGTAATCATTTTGTTTCCGGAGCATAACTCAGAAACCGTTCAATATTTTTAGACCAAACTTGACAGATATAATAATTTCAATCTATAGTTGTGCCTTTTGCTATTTACAGAGTTTTGGAATATTTATTTTGCTTTTCCATGGAACATTTTCGTGTTAGTCTGATGGTGGGGTGGGCTTCATTTCTGGAGCAGAACTGAAAAACTTCTTATATCTTTCAGCAACACTTGGTAGATATGTCGGGTAGACACCAAAGTAGTGCCTTTTGGTGTAGACAGGTTTTTGTGATTTATTAATTTCTTGGTTTCCATGGAAACGTTTTGGACTTAGTTCAAAAGTGAGAGGTGTGTTTCGTTTCTGGCGCTGAACTAAAAAACTGTTCAATATTTTTCTACAAAACTTCGTAGATATATCAATCAGAACCTAAAGTGGTGTCTTTTGCTAGTTACAGGTTTTTGTGATTTCTTATTTACTCGGTTCCATGGACATGTTTCGGACTTAGTTTCAAAACGGAGGGATGGGCTTTGTTTCCGGAGCAGAACTCAAAAGCTTCTTAATATCTTTCAACAACACTTGATAGATATGTAGGGCAGATCCCAAACTTGAAAACCATTTCATATCTTTCAACAGATCTTGGCAGATGTATGGGACAGATCTTGAAATGGTGACTTTTGCTGATTACAAATATGTGGCATTTATAATTTTCATGAATTCCATGGAAACAATCCAGACTTGGTCTAAAAACACAATAACCAACTGTCAGATGATTTGTCCTTTCAAATATGTGGTGGCCGGGGGGATATGTCATCTCCTGATGACTCTTGTTTTAAAAAAGAGGAGCATATCTTTTACTTGGCAAGTTAACACTTTCTCATTTTGGTTGTAGGTTACACCAGTAATTACACCATCACTACCCGCTGACTTGCCATTTTTCAGATGGGAAAGACATGAACATATTTCCTCATCAGTGATAGACGACTCAAGAATATAGCTATCAATATCATTTAAAGGAATATTCACATCAGGACAGAAAACATCATTCTCAGTGGTATCGTCAGCTACATTTCTAGGTGTGAACAACCCTTTAAAATGATTATACAGTAAAGATTTGTCTAGTGGACAACGTGGGCTCTTTGTAGCATTCAGACTTCTCAGCTCTTTCCAGAACGCAGAAGTGTTATGGATGAAAGATTTTAACTTAGAACTTTTCTTTTGCTGAAATGAGACCTTAGCTTTTCTACATTCATATTTATAATTATTCCTCAGTTCACAGTATTTACGTCTACTGATGGCTGATTTAGTGTTTCTATAACGCCTAAGTTCTCTTTTAGCCTCTCGCTTAGCATACTGACATCTGCTAGTATAGAATCCACCTTTAGATTGCTTATAGGGTGTGTTTTTAAACACATCTGCCGATTTCAAAACGTGTTTGACAAATAGATCAAGTGCGTTATTAACATCAACATTAACTAAATCTACTAAATCATCAAGAGCCGGTAGGCGCTCACACAGTGTGTCTAGAAACGTTTGTTCCTTATCTGCGTTCCATATATATTGAGTTAAACCTTCATTATCCTTACCACCACCGCTATCTACAGGTGCAGTCACATCTGCATCAAAGTTTAACATCAAACTAACAGGCATGTGCTTCGATTCAACTCTCGAGTGCACCATTAAGTATTCACAATGTAAATGAATAATTACAGATGCAATGAAATAGTCAATAACGCTCGAACCAGCTTCTGATATATAAGTAAAGTTCCCCTCCCTATCTCCCGCGCATCTACCATTACATATGTACAAATTATGAGTAAAACAGAGGTCAAGTAATTTTCTCCCTAAGGTATTTACAGCTAAATCACATGAGCTTCTCGTATCGAGAGGTACACTTTCCTCCTCGGGAAACGCTGCTCTGTCGATCCCCGGCTGGTCAACTGTCTCAGGGGGGTTGTTACTAAGCCCGACCCGTGCGTTAAGGTCTCCGCACATTACAGTCTCAAAGCTGCCGTCTGCGTTGTGTGTGAGCCACTGTTCTACCTCGTCTAAGGCTGTCAGGTGATCTGTGGTGAGGTAGAAGGGAGAGCCAGTGGGGGGTATATACATTCCTAGCAGTACAAGGTCCTTACTCATTCTTGTCAAAGATTTATCTAGTCTGATGCCAATGACATTTGGTATACCTAGGTTCAAGTGTAGGCAGTGTTTAGCAATAGATTTATGAATTAGCATGTAAACACCGCCTGATAGTCTACCCGCACTAGCTAGTCTACGAGCATTTGCAACATAAACATCATAAGCAGAAAGTCGGGGGATATTTATCTCTTTATCAAGAAATGTTTCCAAGAGACATACTATGTCGAATTTCAATAAGAAATCAATAAATCCTTTGTCATTAATTTTTGACCTTAAACCGTCTTTATTCCAAATAAGGATAGGCAATTGTTTAACACATGAGGAAGTAGTAGCACCTGGGGAGTGGGTGTCGACTGTTGGGGCCCGACCGCCTCCCTATGCCTCGTCCATCATTTTGTGTGGTAGGAGGTCATGTGACCTCAACGTCTCTCCTGGGGCAGTTGTAGCTGCGTCTTGGCTGTCGTGGCCTTCATTTGAGGTCACGTTCGTAGCTGGGGGTGGAATCCCGGATGTGGAGGGCGTTGTTCGGGGGCGAGCCAATCTCCGCCCCTTGTCGTGTATGTAAGAACGGAGTGGTTTTGTGAATAGTTGGCCATTCTTAAAATAACCGAACAAACCTTTAGTTTTCAGTTCAGACAACTTCTGTCGCTGCTGTTTAGTTAGGTCGTTGGCAACGCCGATGTTGGACCTTCGGAAATGATCACGATGTCGCAGAGTTTCAATCTTGTCATCACTGCTCACAAATTTTGCTATAAGTGGTCTCGGTTTGGTTTGTCTGTCTACCTTGGCACCAATACGATGCGCACGTATAATGTCACCACGTTGCCATTCCTTTTCCGTAACGTGCTCATTTAGGAGATTAACAACCTTTACTTTACAGGAGTCAAAGGATTCATTATCACTTTCGGGTACACCGTAGAATACAACGTTGTCCCTACGACTAAAGGCTTCAAGCCTATCTAAATCAGTGCCTTGCGCCTCCAGCTTACTCTCGACGAAATCGAGCCTACATTGCAAGGCATCTATATCGTTATAGATGGATGACTGCTCGCCAGAAACCCTGTCTATATCATTGCGAAGATCAGACACAAGAGTTTCTAGTGTGGAACACTTGTCTGAGAGATTACTGAGTTTGTTATTCATGGATGTCATTTCTTTAGTCATAAGTAGCCTAAAATCCTTCAATTCAGATAAAATGTCAGTTTTCATGGATTTTAGATCATTCAGGTCAACTGGGCCTGGGTTGGTTTCGACATCATTTGATAAGATGATTTGCAGCCTGATCACACTTGCTGATGTGACTGATCCACGAGATGGTTGCATGTTGCATATATGATATGCTTCGGTGCTCAGCGTTAGGTGATCTGTGAAGTCACGATTGTAAACACAGTTGTGTTCTAAAGAATGCGAGGTTAAGAGCCAGCGTTCATTAGATATATATTGGTCTAGGCCCCTGATTACCAACGTAGACATCAGTAGATGTAGGGTCAGCAGTATAAGGCATACCGATACCCGGAGCGGCATATCCGAAGAAGACGTGTATCGTGTGTACTCCGAGTCAATGGCGACATGGCTCACCTGTCGTGACCCAGGCGGGTGGACGAAAAGTCCAATCCTAGCTCTGTAGGTCTGAAGATCGGTCATTTCCCCTTAGAATTCAATCTCTGAAGTAGTACTTACTTCCTGCACCACCCTTCGTCCAAGTACACTTCTTCGATTTTGTTATTTTTCAAATTTTCTTTGCTCTGCAGTGAACTGTGTGTCTGTTCATCAGGGGAGCTAATTTTCTACTTCTAGAGAGAGAGAGACTGTTAGGGTTAGGGCATGATCTTATGGTTGGGGCATCCCTTTTAGAGTCTTAGGGTTAGAGCATGATGGTCTGTGTGGGTCACCCCTTTTAGAGTGTTAGGTGTAGAGCATCATAGTATGGGTGGGGCAGCCATTTCTGAGTCTTAGGGTAAGGGTGCCATAATATGGTGGAAGACCCCTTTAAGAGTCTTTGGGCCAGGGCGCGATAGGATGGATGAGGCACCCTTTTCACGCTCATAGGCTTAGGATCTCATGGTATGGGTGTGGCACCTCTTTAATGCCTTTTGCTTAGGGTTCCTTGCCATGGGAAGGACACTACTTTCCAAGCCTTAGGGTTTGGCTGGCATGGTGTGGGTGGGACACCCATTACATAGTCTTATGGGTAGACCACCATGGTATGGGTGGGACACCCCTTTTAGAGTGTTAGGGTTAAGGTACCATGGTATGGGTGGGACACCCCTTTTAGAGTCTTAGTGTTAAGGTACCATGCTATTCGTGGGCACTCCTTTAATGGTCATAAGGTGAGGGTCCCATGCTATGGCAGGAACACCCCTTTAAAGATGCTAAGATTATGGTGTCATGCCCTTTAATGTCATTGGGTCATATGGGTGCCATGTTATTGACAGGACACCCCTTTCAGAGTCTTTGGATCTGGGTGCTTTGATATGGTTTGGGCATCCCTTTAATGCCCTAGGGAAAGGGTGCCTTGTGGGTGGGGAATTCCTTTCATTCCTAGGTGACATGGTATCGATGGAAGACCTCTTTAGAGGTGTTAAGGGTTGAGGCACCATTGTGTAGAAGGGACACCACTTTCAGTATCTCGGGGTTAGTGTGCCTTGCTATGGGAAGGACACCCCTTTCAGAATCTTAGGGTCAGAGCACCATGGTATGGATGGGGCACTCCCTTCATTGCCTAGGGTTAGAGTGACTTGCTATTGGAGTGACATGCTTGTCACATTCTTTGTGGGTTTAGAAGGCAGTTTATGGGTGGGGGTCGACACCCCTTTCGGTATTGAAGCAGGGTTTCATTCCCTACATGGGTTGTGTGTGTGAAGCTCATGTCTAGTGTTCTGCCATGATATTGCTGCAATTTTGCTAAACGCAGCATTAACTCGAACTCATGTCCCTGTCGCTGAACCCATCCACACATGCTGTCCCTTTACCATATCCCCCGAGTGTGACATCTGTCAGCAGCCATATTGTCCCAGTGTTCGGAAATGTAGAAAGAAACTTCTGTATTGGCAGTCATAGCCACAATAAATTCATGCTAATAGTTTGCTTGTCAAAGAACACAGATTTCATTTGAAATACCATAAGATTAGGCATTGTCTTGATTAGTGGCTTTGATGACAACACGAACAGTGACTGAATTTATACTTCATGGTATGAAATTTTGTGAAGAAAAACTGAAGTCATCTTGTCAGAGTAATCTTTTTTATAAGGATGTTCTATATCATCTGTGCCATCACTCCAGTTTTGTGTATAATTGTATATTGAGCTGCAGGTGCAACCTGTTGTTTAGTGCCACAAGTTTATTTCTTACCTGAGGTTGCACCGTGTGGAAGACAGTCTAAGTACATGTACATGTGTATATTCAAGTAGTAATGATCATGAACGTTTTGGATTTTCCATGAGGTTTTCAAAAGAGAAAAAATCCAGTTATCCAGACGATTCAAGTTGTAGTGACGCTACACTTTGGAGTAAATTATTGCTGTTAGCAGATATGTTAGCAGATATGTAAGGATCAAACACTGTTGAGATTTATTGTGATTTTGTTATCCACCAGAAGAACGAAGTGGTGGATTATGCAACAGGGTGTTTATTTGTATCTAACAGTAGACAAGGGGGAGGTAATTTAAATATTTGGTGGTAGAGTATGCTCCCTTTGGTATGCTTATGTCTGATTCAGGATTGTGAAGCAGTTGTGTCCAGCTGAATACAAGGCCGGGGTAACTCAGCATATATAAATATTGCAGGAAACCGTTATGTCGAAAAAAAGACATAAAATGCTTTTATTACATGCAAGGGGATATAGTCGACGCCTTGTCTGTCTGTCCGTCAGTAAGCATTTTGATTCCGGAGCATAACTAAAAAAATGTTCATTATTTATAGACCAAAATTTTATAGATGTAACAAATTTAATCTATTGTTCTGCCGTTTGCTATTTACAAATGTTTGGCATTTTTATTTAATTTTGTTTGTTTGTTTGTTTTTTCCATGGAACGTTTTGGTGTTAGTCTAATGGTGGGGCGGGCTTCGTTTCCAGAACAGAACTCAAAAAAGTTTCAACATTTTTCTGCAAAACTTTGTAAATATATCGGACAGAACTTAAAGTGGTTCCTTGCTATTTACAGGTTTTCAGACTTATTATTTTCTCGGTTTCCGTGGAAACATTTTGGACTTAGTCTCAAAATGGAGGGACTGGCTTTGTTTCCAGAGCACAACTTGAAAACTAATTAATATCTTTCAGCAAATCTTGGCAGATATGTGAGGCAGACCCTCAAGTGGTGACTTTTGCTATTTACAGATTTTGGTGATTTATGATTTTCCCATTTTCCATGGAAGCAGATCAACAGGGGAGGGATGGGCTTCTTTTCCAGAGCACATCTTGAAACCTTCTAAATATTTTTCAGCAAAATTTGCCAGATATGTGACGCAGACCACAAAGTTGTGCCTTTTGCTGTTTACTATGATTTGGCATTTTTATTTTTCCCTTTTGTCCGTGGAAACCATTGAGACCTCTCAAAATGGGGGAATGGGCTTCTTTTCTGGAGCACAACTCGAAAACCATTTCATATCTTTCAAGAGATCTTGGCAGATATATGAGACAGATCTTGAAGTGGTGCCTTTTGCTGTTTACAGATATATTTATTTATATATTTATATTTTTCATAATTTCCATGGCAATGATTCAAACTTGCTCTAAACAAACATCAAGTAATTGTCAGATGATTTGACCTGTCAAATATGTGGGGGCTGGATGGATGTATTATCTGCTGATGACTCTTGTTTAGCAGTAATTAAAAAGTTCATGATTATGAATATGTTTGTTGAAATCAAGTCTTCCGAGAATCTGCATGGTGCAGAGAGCAGCTTGTTATGCTATTGTGAAATCCCCAAATTAGTGATGTTAAGCCTATTGATCTTCTGAAATAAATGTTCTTTGAAAGGATAAAGCCTACTGCAGTAGCCAAAATTCCTTCGAGCATTTTTGAAGATAGGGTTGATCAAACAGGTTGACTTGATTTGTTTGGTAGTAGGGTCAGTATGGTCGCTTGACTCTGGTTCATCTCTCAGTCTTTTTTGTTGCTTTGGATTGTCAACTCTTCTCACACTGGTTCTTTCCCATAAGACAGCCAGTATTACGCAGTAATGTAAATGAAATGCAGCTACAAGTACCTCTAAATGACACCAAGACCACTGCTCAGAGTCACACACTAGTATTGAGTGAGTTGTCAACATAACTCTATACAGATTTTTTGTGGGCTGGAGGGGTATACTTTGGCCTAGTCCAGAAATTACCCCAGGGTATAGAACGGGCTAGCCTATAGTTTACCTCAGGGTATAATCTTGTAGGGGGTTATTCTGGACTGCTGCACTGGAGTTTGAATTCCCCACATGGGTGCAATGTGTGACGTTCATGTCTGGTGTTCATGCTGTAATATTGCTGGGATATTGCTGAAGGCCGTGTAGAACTAAAACCTACCACTCCTGTCCCTACCACTGTACCCCTCCAAGATCCTCAGACCTCTGTCGGCAGCCATATTCTCCCAGAGGTCAGAAATGTATAAAGAAACTTCAATTTCTTTATTCCAAGTTATCTTATCAGAGGAATATTTTTTTGTTTTTTACAATGATGTTCTATATCAGCGCCATCACTCTAGAGTTAAATAATATTGTATATTGAGCGGAAGGTGCAACCTGTTCTTGTCTTCAGTTAATAAGAGTGTTAAAGAGTGTAAAAACACACAGAGAAACACATCTCCAAATTTTTTAAACTAAAAATTAAAAGTGAACATAATGCAGTGGACTATAAGGCTTTAGCACTACAGAGAAGGCTTAGCATAAGGCAAAATGTGTGGTTCAGGGACGGTAAGGCAGACTACCTGTGCCATTATGTGCTTCCTTTTCGGTGCCACCTTTAAGTGGTTGTACCATGAATTACAACATGCTGAAGTGAAACCATCAGCTGGAACTCTCACATTGTTGAGGATTGGAAAAATGGTGGCTGGTAGTATGGGCAAAGGTCAAGGTTGAATGTGGTCACTCTCAATAGTGATGTCAAGTAGGTTTTCTTATGACATTTCCATATTTGTACAAAGTGATGGCAGTGACCTCCATAGTTTGTTGTTTGCAGTAAATGCTTCAAAACATATACCATTCTTTCTTTTTATTTTATTGAAAATTCTATACTTTTTAACAATAATTATGGTCATGCTACATTTCAGGCCATTATCATTTGCATAAGCCCTACGTAAGTATGATGGCAACAGGAATTACAGGTTTCTGGATAGGGGAGGTTCCACTTTACACATGTGAAGTCAAATGTGCCTCAGTTTCCTGTCAGTGGCCATGCTGGCAGTGTGAGTATGAAGGTGTCAGGAATAACAGGTTTCTGGATAAGGGAGGTTCCACTTTAAAGATGTTAACTAAAATGGGCCACAGTATCCAGTTAGTAGTAGCAGGAGTAACAGGTTTCTGGATAAGGGAGGTTCCACTTTAAAGGCGTTAACTAAAATGGGCCACAATATCCTGTCAGTAGCAGCAGGAATAACGCATGTTTAATATCTACTTTTGATGTATAGCAGATGTTGGTGTCTCCCAGGTGTTGGTTGATGCAGCAGATGTCAGTTATATCATGGCACTGTGACAAAAACGTTATTCACTAGTAAAGTTAAACAAGAATATCAACCTTTGTCCACATATTGAACTGTGGCACTAGGGCTTACACAGGTGAAGTTTGGCCAAATTACATAATTGGCCTAAAATAGGTGGGCGTGTCTCCTTAAATATTCCATTTACTTAAAATGTCATTAAAGCATGTAATAACTTCTCAGTATTCACCCTTATCGGTCTCATTGACCACAACATTGATCAGTGTTGGACATCAGCTACCCCTGTACTGTACACTGTCAGTGTCAAACGGATGTAGAGTACTCTGGTCAGTGTTGGAAACCAGCCACCGCTGTACTGTGCACTGTTGGTCTTAAAGGGATGTATAGTAGACTGGTCAGTGTTGGACACCAGCCACCCCTGTACTGTACACTGGTCAGTCTTAATCGGAGGTGGAGCTCACTCATCGGTGGCTGGAAACCAGCCACCCCTGTACTGTGCACTGTTGGTCTTAAAGGGATGTATAGTAGACTGGTCAGTGTTGGGTTCCAGCCACCCCTGTACTGTACACTGGTCAGTCTTAATTGGAGGTAGAGTCCACTGGTCAGTGTTGGACACCAGCCACCCTTGTACTGTACACTGTCAGTCTTAAGTGAATGAGTGAGTGAGATTAGTTGTATGCCGCACTCAGCAATATTCCAGTTATATGGCAGCGGTCTGTAAATAATCGAGTCTGGACCAGACAATCCAGTGATCAACAATATGAGCATCAATCTGCACAATTGGGAACCGATGACATGGCTTGTCAGTCTTAAAAGGATGTATAGTAGGCTGGTCAGTGTTGGACACCAGCAACCCCTGTAATGTACACTGTCAGTCTTAAGGGATCTAGAGTAGAGTGGTCATTGTTGAACACTAGCCACCCTTGTACTCACTGTCGGTCTTGAATGGAGGTAGACTACACTGGTCATTGTGTACCAACCACCCCTATACAGTACACTGTCAGTCTTATAGGGAGGTAGAGTATATTGTTCAGTGTTGTACACCAGCTGTCCCTGTACTGTACACTGTCAGTCTGTATTGGTCAGTGTTGGATACGAACCACCTTTCTACAGTACACTGTCAGTCTTAAAGGGATGTAGAGTACATTGGTCAGTGTTTGATACCAACCACCGCTGTACTGTACACTGTCAGTCTTCAGCTGAGGTAGAATACTGTGGTCAGTGTTGGATACCAGCCATCCGTTTACTGTATGCTGTCACCTTTGAAGGAATGTAGAGGACACTGGTCAGTGTTGGATACCAGCCACCCCTGTACTTAAAGGGAGATGAAGTACACTGGTCAGTGTTGTACACCAGCTGTCCCTGTACTGCACTCTGTCCGTCTTACAGTGGTGTAGTGTGGTTTGGTCAGTGTTGTACACCAGCTATCCCTGTTCTGTACACTGTCAGTCTTAAAGGGATGTAGTGTGGGTTGGTCAGTGTTGGCCGTATGCATATCTCAGGCATAGATTCAACTCGAGATGTAAATGTGAACTGCACCGTAATGTGCATCCATGTTGTTAGTAAAGTTCCGCCTTACTTTACGTCCCGGAATTACAACACCTACCTAGGTGGAGTAAGCCAGGTGTAGTCTATCGACATCGCAGACGGTACTTGAACAGAAACAGGATATTCGGAGACAAAATGAACCTTTTGGAATTGTTTGATGATCTAGATCTTTATAGCCAGTTCAGGTTTCGGAGAGTCAACATATTCAGGATTGTTCATTCTCTCAGAGATGACATCAATCGTAGTGTTAAACACAAATCCACTCATCTCCAAAGCTGCAAGTGTTCGTTGCCTTGCACTTCTGCACTACAGGTTCATTTCAGAACATTGTCGGTGATACCATCAATGTGCACCAGTTGACTGTGAGTCGAGTTGTTAGGAGGGTGTCCCTATCACATCGAATTCAGCGTAACATGAACAACTGGGTATTTTTCCCAGATGCCAATGAAATAACACGCATTAAAGACAGTCACTTTGCCCTGTGACAGAGATTTGTATGTTTATACACCTCAGTATGATTTAATGTTGACTATTTATTGCCCGAACAGGTAATGTGGGGGAATATAGTCGACTCCTCGTCTGTCTCATTGTCCGTTCGTCCGCCCGTCTGCCTGTCTGTAATCATTTTGTTTCCCGCAGCACAACTCAGAAACGGTTCTATATTCTTAGACCAAGATATAATAATCTCAACCTATAGTTGTGCCTTTTGCTATTTGCTATTTACAGAGCTTTGGCATTTTTGTTTTTCGGTTTTTGTTAGCTTTTCCATGGAACATTTTGGTGTTAGTCTAACGGTGGGGTGGGCTTCGTTTCCAGAGCACTTTTCTGCAAAACTTGGTAGATATGTTTGGCAGACTCCAAAGTGGTGCCTTTTCGTATTTACGGGTTTTTGTTATTTATTAATTTCTCGGTTTCCATGGAAATGTTTTGGACTTAGCCTCAAAGTGGATTGTTGGGCTTCTTTTCCGGAGCATAACTCAAAAACCATTCAATATTTTTTCTGCAAAACTTGTTATATACATCAGTCAGAACATTAAGTGATGCCTTTGGGTATTTACAGTTTTTGTGATTTATTATTTTCTCGGTTTCCATGGAAACGTTTCAGACGTAGTCTCAAAAGTGAGAGGTGCGTTTGGTTTCCGGAGCAGAACTCAAAAACTTCTTCATATCTGTCGGTGTAAGTTGGTAACTTGGTAGATATGTGTGGCAGATCCCAAAGTGGTGCCTTTTGGTATTTACAGGTTTTTGTGATTTATTATTTTTTCTGTATCTATGGAAACATTTTGGACCAAGTCTCAAAATGACAGGGTGGGCTTTGTTTCCGGAGCAGAACTCAAAAAACATTCAATATTTTTCTGCAAAACTTGGTAGATATATCAATCGGAACCTTTTGCTACTTACAGGTTTTTGTCATTTATTATTTTCTGTGTTTCCATGGATACGTTTCAGACTGTTTCGTTTCCGGAGCAGAACTCGAAAACTTCTTAATATCTGTCAGTAAAACTTGGTAGATATGTGTGGCAGACCCCAAAGCGGTGCCTTTTGGTATTTACAGTTTTTTGTGATTAATTATTTTCTCGGATTCCATGAACACATTGCAGACTTGGTTTCCGGAGCACAACTTGAAAACCATTTCATATATTTCAAAAGATCTTGGCAGATATATGAGACAGATCTTGAAATGGTGACTTTTGCTGATTACAGGTATATTGCATTTATATTTTTCATGGCTTTCATGGTTTTCATGGAAACGATTCCGACATGATCTAAAAACTGTTAGATGATTTGTCCTTTCAATTATGTGGGGGGCCAGGTGGATATGTCATCTTCTGATGACTCTTGTCTAGTAATGGTAAAGTGATCCAATAGAGTGGGATGAAAATCAGATTCATGATAGCTTGGGTACATTTGGTTAACACAGTATATAAAGAGTGATTTGTAGAACTTAAGGTTTGAAAAACATGCTGAAGTCGTCAAAGAGACGTTTTTGTGAACATTTCATGTTCGGGTTGGTTTTGTGAGGATCTGAAGGGTTAAATGTAAAACTTAAACGTGACAATGTCCAGAAATGGTGACGTGGTCAAATGGAAGCCAGATACAACTTAGCATGGGTAAGTGTTAAAGCTGTACATCTTAAGGGTGGATTGTATAGCATCAGGTTTGTGGTTTTCTCTGGAAATGGTCAAATTATCAAACAGATTGTGCATAAGGACAGTGTAGATCATTGTTTTGGTGGATTGGTGGTTAAAATAGCTTCAGGTTTAGTTGATGGTCGTGAACTGGCCCAGAACACAGACCAGATATATCCTAGGTTGGAGTTGTTTACTACTGGGTGTCTTCAGGGTGTACCTTAGGGTGGTTTCTACTGCTGTAGGTTTAGGTGTTGCCCTAGGTTAAACAGTGTTAAAGGTTATTGCCTGGAAATGTTCTTGAATCAGCTGTGTCTAGTGAGTAGTTACTACGTAACAAGGTAGATTAGTCCAGTCTTTAGGGGGTTTACAAAGCTTAATGTTTAATGACCAGATGGAACATAGCATGAGAAGATTTGTATCACAGTGTGCATTCAGTATCATAGCTTCAGGTGAAGGGTTTGCTTAAGAAATGGTGAAGTAGTGAAAACGATTATCTGAAAATGTTCATGTGGTCAAATAGATCTGTGTGAGGACCCCCTCAGGGGTTTAACACAATGCGTAAATGTGCGTCCAATTAAATGTGTGTCCAATACTCACACATTTAGAGAATGGACACAGAAGACCGATTCATTGTGTCCAGTGGGACTCAATATATCATTCATTGTATCCACAACACATCCAGGACTTCATAATGTGTTTGGTTTGTTTCATGTAGAACAGTTTCATGCATCATTTCTCCCATCTACTCCACATGATCAATGTCTGTTAGTCGAGGTAACATGCTGCACACCCCTTCAGGTGACACATCTACCACCCCACAGCCACCCAAATGACACACCCCACTCCCACTTCAGGTGACGTATCTATACCCCCGAGATGACAGATCCACCTCCCCCTTCAGGTGACACATCTATACCCCCGAGATGATAGATCCCCCTCCCCCTTCAGGCGACACATCTATACCCCCGAGATGACAGATACCCCTCCCCCTTCAGGTGACACATCTATAAACCTGAGATGACAGATCCCCCTCCCCCTTCAGATGACACATCTATCCCAAGATGACAGATCCCCCTCCCCCTTCAGGTGACACATCTATCCCAAGGTGACAGATGCCCCTCCCCCTACAGGTGACACATCTGTACCCCCGAGATGACAGGTCCCCCTCCTGCTTCAAGTGACACATATATCCCAAGATGACAGATACCCCTCCCCCTTCAGGTGACACATCTATCCCAAGATGACAGATCCCACTCCCCCTTCAGGTGACACATCTATATCCCTGAGATGACAGATACCCCACCCAATTCAGATGACACATCTATCCTCGAGATGACAGGTCCCCCTCCCCCTACAGGCAAAACATCTGCCCCTAAGATGGCATATACCCCTCCCCTCTAGTTTACACATCTACCCCTAAGATCACAGATCCCTCTCTCATTTCTTGGATGGGCGTCCCAATATTTGTTGGTTTTCAGGTGACACATCTAACCCCTCCAAGATAAGAAATAGGTCACTTCCTCCTCCTTCACCCCACCTCCCCCATCCCCACCAATGACAGGGACTCCCTCCCCACGTGACCAAGTAGATTCACCCACATGATACATCCTCCTCCTTTCCCCTGCCCCCCCCCCCCCCCCAAAACCCACCAATGACAGTGACTGCTTCACCCACGTGACCAAGTAGATTCACCCACATGATACATCCTCCTCCACTGGAAACTGAGCCATGTTTAACTTGAATGTCAACTGCACATGATGCACATGCATGGCTTGTTGCACGTGTGAGTAACTGTATAAAATTCACTTTGTCGTTGAGTCTCTCTCATTGGAAAAAATGCCACCAAAACATTACATGACAAATGCACAGAAATGGCAAGCAATTGGCATGATAGGGGGCGAGCAGTCCAGTCCCAGAATCATGTAGCACAGTTTTTCAGGAAATCAAAGAGCGCCATTTCATGTCTCATCAATGTCTACCGTCAAACGGGTGATGTGAAAGTCAGATCTGGTCGTGGACGACGTCGTAAAACCACACCAAGACAAGACACGCTTCCGAGGACTATTGCTCTGAATACCAGATTTGTCACTGCTCCAGCACTGAAAACAAGGCGTGGCCATGACAGCTAATCCCAAGCGTCTCTGTTTACAGTGGACTCAACAACGTCACAGGCTTGGCAACCATTACTGGAGAAATTTGATGTTCAGCGATGAGTTCACTGACAGATGTATCCGTGTATGGCGATGTCGAGGGGAGTGTTATTTTGGTAGCACTGTACAAGAACTTGATTCTTACGGTGGGGGGTCTGTCATGGTCTGGGGTGGAATGTCATTCTATTGGAGAACAGATTTGGTCATCGTCTTTCAGGACGATAATACTCGTCCTAACAGGGCTAGAGTTGCAGTAGACTTTCTGCCACAACAAGCCGTTGCAACGTTACCATGGCCTGCCAAATCCCCAGATATGTCCCCTATTGAACATTTGTGGGACGTTTTAGGGCGAAGAGTCCGTTGCATGGATCCCGCACCAGCCAATCTAGGTTTGATTCCAAGGGGGACAATCTGGCGATTGGTGTCCAGCATGCCGTCAGAGTGTCAAGCTTGTGTGGCTGCACGAGGTGGAGCAAAATAATGAAATTAAACATGTTGAACAGGACCAGGGGGTCCCTTAATTTTTGTATTTAGTATATATAAACCTGAAGTGTACTTCTCACTATATATTAAGTCATCTCTTGTGTACCCAGAAAAAACGCATTTGAGGTTTTCGTTTTGGAGGGACAGGTTTTACTTTTCGCCAGAAAGACCTCTTCCCAGGTTTTACTTTTCCTTACTTGATATGAACATCAACATTCAAATGATACATGAGTGTTTGAAATCAACTGAAAAATATCATTCAAGATCAAGCTCAAAGTACAAATGTTTTCTGAAGTGGGATTGGAACCACAAGTCTCTGATTTGTAGGCAGACGCTCTATCTCACGGCCACTGGGTCGTCGAAAGTGGTGGGGTTAAATTATCTACTTACAGTTACTGCCATTAAATTCATTTTATTGTTATGGAGCTTCATTAAATGATCATCTACATTGTAATTCTCTATCACTGTGAGTATATATGTTAGAGAAAATACTTCATCTCTGTTTCGGTAGACAATGTAAAACTACCATATTTCTATCCCTCTGGTTTAATTTACCAAAAAAGGCAAATTCTTTCATATCTGTCCATGGACACATGTCTTCCTTCATAAAGTATGATAGTCCTAATCTAAATCGTATTAATGAATTTCTCATTTTTTTTTATGTTAAATGTGATCGGTACGTTTAGGGTTGGAATAGGGTAATCATAGTGTGAGCTATTATCCATAACCAAATGCCAGTCTTGATTAAATATGTTAATGGCTATTTCTTGGAATGGATACAAAAAATTATTCACATCGTCAACCAACTGATTTAGCCACAAAGTGGTGCCTTTTGCCGTTTATAGGTTTTCGTCATTTATCATTTTCTGGGTTTCCATGGAATCCATTCGGACTTGAAAACCATATATGAGACCATATATGAGACAGATCGTGAAGTGGTGCCTTTTGCTGTGTACAGATCTATGGCACCTATATTTTTCATGATTTCCATGGAAATGATTCAAAGTTGTGTTGATTTGTCCTTTCAAATATGTGGGGGCCAGGGGGATATGTCATCTTCTGATGACTCTTGTTATGTGTAGGGATGATAACTGATATTGCCCAGCTGCATGGAAATAAACCAGTCTTGAACACCTTGCTAAAGCACTTATTCAAAAATGGCATAGTGATAGATTGTGAACACTTCAACATTTCTGCAACAACTTTGTCCAAACCAGCTGATTTTCCATTTTTGAAGAGTGTATACGCTGCACAAATTTCCTGAACTGTAATGGCTGAATCAAATGGATCTTCTGGGTCTAAACCATTTTCAAATGTTACACTTATTGCATCATCTTGCATGTCAGTGCGTGTGCAAAAACGTATTGAAAACAGAATCATTTCTAAAAATTCCTTTAAAACAAGCAAGCTATGATGTTTTAGTGGTTGTATTGCCAATGCTTGGTCTATTCTTGAATCGTAATATTTCTTTCCTAAACGCTGTTGGTGATTTGCAAAGTCTTTCTAAATTACGTTTACGCAAGTCTGATTTGTCTCTTCTACACAGAGTTTTGTATTTAGACACTTACTTACAGTGGAGTCTCCTGTTTAAATCATTTCGATGTTTTCTAAAATTCCTAAGTGATTTTCGTGCAACCCTTCGTGTGTTTTTACACTCTAGGTTTAGCAGTATCATTTTTGGGGGTTTCAATATACGTTTCTTCATGCATCTAGCAGAAACTACAATCATGCATATGAAATTGTCAATTGCATCGTCAACGCTACTGTCAAGTTTATCGAAAAATGTCTGAATTCATATTTCGATTTTCCCCAAAAGTGTGACAAAGAGCATCATTCCTTATGATTTTGTGAAATAAACCTTCTTACAATGTGCTAAGATTCGATGTTTTCAAGTTAGGGAACTTACAGGTTAGTTCCAATGGCAAATGATCATATCTGATCACCTATATTCAGTTTGCCGATATACTGAAAGAAGTGAGGGGAAGAGATGAAATAGTCGTTAACACTATCACCTTGTTGACCCATGAAGGTGAATTCACCTTGTTCATCTCCGGACACTGCTATTAATGATAAATAGCTTAAATACATAAGAAAGGCCTATCAAGTTTTGTCTGAACTTATTGATGACAGTATCATGCGACTTTCGATAATTAACTGTGAGATATCCTCATCATCATCTTCAAATACACCAATGTTGATATTTCCCCAGCTAACATCACATTACTGGGCCAGTGCTGGCATCATTCTGTCCTGTACCATTGGTACTGGCATAACGTACGCCAGTAGAGAGCCAGTATTGGAACAGTGCTTACTTTCCTTTAGTGGCCCCCAACAGGCAAAACTCTACTGGGCCACATATGTATGGTTACCGTAAACAACACGTTGTCTACTGTAGAGAGGTGGCTAAAAGGTAGAGGTTGACACTTTCCATATTTCAGCGTGGAAACCGATGGATTGTGACTCTAAATAGTAACAATGTTTGTTTTGAATCTTTTGTAGAGACTACTTTTGCTACTCACATGAAATGTTGAGCTAAATTTTGAATAATAACATGCCGTATAAAGTTTGCTGAGACAAGAGAATTTTAAAAAGTTTAAACATTTGGTCATTCACCATATATACCATGTTTTTAGATTATGCAAAACCCGTTTGCATATCTAATTCAAAAACATAAGTTCAATTCAGGAGGAATTAGACTCATCTAAACTTGTGGATAAACTTGTGTTTTGTTTTGTTTTGTTTTTCTCCTTCAGATTATTTTTGTTTGGTATCTGCTTGCTTAAAACTTATATTAAACTTATAACCGGGCCAGTGCCAGTCAAACTGTTAAAGGCCAATTAAGCAATCATTACAGAGTTCTCTGCCTGTACTGGGCCAGTTTAACGCCAGTGTACAAAGTAGTACAGGCCCAGTTCCTGAATGCCTTAAATGGGCCTGATGCTCTGATTTCACTGGACCAGTATTGGCCCAGTTATGTGATGTTAGCTGGGTTTGTCATTATTGACAACAACCTGTGGGTTAGTACCCTCACTTGTTCGAGCGTTCATGTCACCACACACCAATGTATGAGAATCACTTCATTGTGCCACATTAGACAAAAAATTGTTGTCAACTTGACCAAGGTTACATTTTGACGGAGACTGATTATAATAAGGCGAACCCACTCATGGGTATGTATGTACATAGTAAATTAATATTTCTGTCAGTTAAGACTATATCCTTTGTGAAGTTAAGACACACAAAGTTATCAATGACTGTTTTTATCAACTTCCAAGCTTCACTCAGTGACTGATGGACACATACACTGACGCCACCAGAAAGTCTTCCATACTTGGACAACTTGATAGCAGGGCTGTAAAATATATTGTAGTTAGCTAACCAATCAGCATCAGAAACATTATCAACAAATCCTTCTACAAGACATATAAGGTAAGAAGCAAGTAAATAATCGATAAAGTCAGGGTCTTGGATTTTGTTTTAAGTTCATTCATGTTCCAACAGAGGAAGTTAAATGGTTCATCACGACCCTCACTGAAAGGCTCATCGTAGTGCATGTAGTTGTCATCACTACCAGTGTCAAGGCTACAAGTTCCATGTGAAATAATGTCCAAGCCCTGGCTGACGTCCTATAGAATGGGAGATGAAGATTCAGTGTCGGTACAAGAAAATCTTAAGGGTACACTTTCCACTTTCTCATTTAGGGCATCGATGTCATTGTACATAACATCATGGTTCCTGTTTTACCTGATTTGAGCTCGCTAATCCTTTAATCAAGATTAATACATTTTGAATTGATTCCTTTAACTTCAGATTTCAAGTCGGATAGTCCTGATTTGATGTCATGTAGCTCGCTCTTTAACATATCTCCTAACCCTTCCAGTGTAAGCGGGATGGGTTTAGATTCAATGTCGTTTGAACACATCATTAGCTGTGATATCACCCATGGGTAGAGCTTGGCCTCCTAACAAGCATGTCTGGTGTGCATGTGGGGCATGTGGGGCATGTGGTGATGTCATAGACAAAACCGGGTCACATTCAAAACTAGTGATGTCACACATCACACAAAATAATGTCGTTTCCTTTGGCAAATAAGCGTTAACATTTAAATTTCCACACCAGTTTATACCACAGAAAGATGCTGACAAATGGATCCCCTACAGTAAGAGGCAGATAAATACTCTTAAGGGAAAATCACAGCCGGCCACGTATTTTGAGTACTCACTGTCTCTGTCAAGTGTGACTTGTTGGATACCTGTTGGGTGGGTAAAGATCCAATTCTGACTCTGTACACCTTGATTGCAATCATAGTCACGGGTAGAATGTATGATCATACAATTACTGACACACTACACCAGGGAGGTGTATGTAAAGGTTTGGTATACCACTCACGCCACCAAGGGCACATGATACAGTTTTCATTAACACACCATAGACATACCATTCAGCTGCCAAATGTAGTTGATCAGTTTCCTTTGTTCTGGTGTATTATGCAACAGGGGATTTATTTGTATGTGTATCTGAAAAGTAGACAAGGGGGAGGTAATTTAGAACATTTGGTGGAAGAGTATGCTCCCTTGGTGTGCTTGTTTTGTCTGATGACATTGTGAATTGTCTGTGCTTAGCTTAATACAAGGCCAGGGAAACTGACTGTCAGCATATATGATCATTGCAGGGAAACCATTATTTTATTTTAAGAAAGAATAAATAAAATATTCAATGTAATAATTAAATAGGTCATGATAATGAATATGTTTGTATGAGTATGAATATGTTTGTTGAAGCCAAGTCTTGCTAGATGACATATGATGCAGAGATCTCAGTGTCTCTCAGATCAGTCAGGGTGTTTCTTTGTAAGTACTTTAGAGGAGTTTTGGTAAGAAGATCCTTTGCACAGGTTCTTGATCTGTCTGTGAGGATAATGACCCAGCGACAGGTTGAATGTTTCGGTGGTTGTCCAGCTGTGTTCTGAGGGTGTCTCAGGTAATGACCCTGCAACAGCTTGAGTGTTTAGGTGGTTGTCCAGCTGTGTTCTGAGGGTGTCTCAGGTAATGACCCTGCAACAGGTTGAGTGTTTCAGTGGTTGTCCAGCTGTGTTCTGACTAACGGGATCGGGTGGTCAGGCTCGCTGACTTTGTTGACACATGTCATCAGTTCCCAATTGTGCAGATTGATTCTCATGTTGTTGATCACTGGATCGTCTGGTCCAGACTTGATTATTTACAGACTGTGGCCATATAGCTGGAATACTGTTGAATGCGGCATAAAGCTCAACTCACTCACTGAGGATGTCACAGGTACAAGAGGTTTTATCCTAGGGAAATAATTGTACCAACAGCCAGTAAGATAGAGATGTTGTTTAAGATCTGTAGTGCCATTGTTTGAAACCAAATTTAGTGACAGAGTCTTACATAAACATTCTGACATTAATGTTTTTGCAGCACTTTTGTCAATGTGGCTGACCACAAACACTACCTGACCAAGCAGAATTGTCCTGAATTAATTTCTGTGTTCCACTTTCTGGGTGTAAGTCAATGTGAAGAGTTAAATGTTTGGATTCCAATCCTCTGACTCAAATACTACAGGAACAAATCCAAAGTCTCGCAGTCACTTCCTTCATGCCAAGCACTTCTGTATATATTAGTTATGTTACTTGAGACACTTACTTGTTGGCTTGACATGACAATCGGGGAACTACCTGAGTAGTCTCCTGTGTTTCTCCATACATGATGTTATCTTTGTCATTTGCATAGGTTCCAGTCATTCATCATTAGTATTGTTTATCTTCCTCAGTTTAGAACACAGGGTTAGGGTAGCATGCTATGGGTAGGACACCCCTTTAAACAGCTGGGGGTTAGGGTAGCATGCTATGGGTGGGATACCCCTTTAAAGGTGTCAGGTTTAGGGTAGCATGCTATGGGTGGGACACCCCTTTAAATGTGTCAAGATAGTAGTTATGGTAGTAACACCTCTTTAAACATCTGGGGGTTAGGGTAGCATGCTATTTGGTGGGATACCCCTTTAAAGGTGTCAGGATAGTATGCTATGGTAGTAACACCTCTTTAAACATCTGTGGGTTTGGGTGGCATGCTATGGGTGGGACACCCCTTTAAACATCTGATGGTTAGGGTGCCATGCCATGGGTGGGATACCCCTTGAAAGGTCATAGGGTTAAGGTGCCATGCTATTGATAGAACACCCCTTTCAGAGTGTTAGGGTTAAGGCGCCATGGTATGGGTGGGACACCCTTACAGAGTCTTAGGGTTAGGGTCTGATGGTATGTGTTGGACACCCCTTTCAGTGTCTTAGGGTTAGCGCACCATGGGATGGGTGGGAAACCCTTACAGAGTCTTAGGGTTAGGGTGCCATGGTATGGCTGGAGCACCCATTTTAGAGACTTAGGTTAGGGTCTGATGATATGGGTGGGACCCCCCTTACAGAGTCTTAGGGCTAGTGCGCCATGGTATGGGTGGGCCACCCCCTTGATGCCCAAGGGTTAGTGTGCCTTGCTATTGGAGTGACATGCTTTTCACATTCTTTGTGGAGTTAGGAGCCATGTTATGGGTGGAGGTGGACATCCCTTTCTATATTGAAGAAGACCTGGGTTTGATTCCCTACATGGGTACATTATGAAGCTCATGACTAATGTTCCTGCCATGATATTGCTGGGATATTGCTAAAAGCGAGATAAAACTAAAACCTCCCACTCCTGTCACTGCTGTTGTACCCCTCCACATGCGCTGTTCCTTCACAAATCCTCTGACCTCTGTCAGCAGGTTTCTGGATAAGGAAGGTTCCAAGTTACACATGTCATGTAAAATGGGCAAAAGTGTCCTGTCAGTAGCAGCAGGAATAATGTATGTTCAATATCTACTGTTGGTGTATAGCAGATGTTTGTGTCTCCCTGGTGTTGGTCGATGCAGCAGAAGTCAGTTATATCGTGGCACTGTTACAAAAATGTTATTCTCTATTACATTTAATTATTGTTGTCATATTGAAATGTGGCACTAGGATTTATGCAGTGTAATGACATTTGGTCAAAGTACTAATTGGCCTGAAATAAGATTGTCATGCCTCCTTAAATATTCCCTTTACTGAAAATGTCATCAACGTGTGTTATAACTTCCCAGTATTATCCTTTATCTGTACCTGTACCACTGACCAATGTTGGTGTTGTACACTAGCCACCCCTGTACTGTACACTGTCTCTCTTAAAAGGATGTGGGGTACACTAGTGAGTGTTAGACACCAGTCACCCCTGGATTGTACACTGTTGGTCTTAAAGGGAGGTAGACTACATTGGTCAGTGTTGGACACCACCCAGCCCTGTACTGTTCTCTGTCAGTCTGAAAGGGATGTAGAATACACTGGTCAATTCTGGACACCAGTCACCCCTGTACTGTTCACTGTCAGTCTTAAACAGAGGTAAAGTACTCTGGTCAGTGGTGTACACCAACCAACCCTGTAATGTACACTGTCAGTGTTTGTGTGATGTAGGGTACACTGGTCAGTGTTGCATACCAGCTTCCCCTGTACTGTACAGTGTCAGTTTTAGAGGGAGGTAGAGTACACTTTGGTCGGTGTTGGAGTCACCCCTGCACTGTACATTGTCAGTCTGAAAGGGAGGTAGAGTTCACCGGTCAGTGTTGGACAGGAGGCACCCCTGTACTGTACAGTGTCAGTCTGAAAGGGAGGTACAGTACACTAGTCAGTTCTGGACACCAGCCACCACTGTGCTGTACACTGTCAGTCTTAAAGGGAGGTAGGGTACACTGGTCAGTATGGGACACCAGCCATCACTGTACTGTACACTGTCAGTCTTAAAGGGAGGTAGAGTACACTGGTCAGTGTTGGACACCAGTAACCCCTGTACTGTACACTGTTATAAAGTTATGTAGAGTACATTAGTCAGTTTTGGATAACAGTCATCCCTGTTCTGTGCACCGTCAGTCTTAGGGGGATGTAAGGATGAGTAGGCACCGCTTTACTGTACACTGTTTGAAAGGGATGTAGAGCCTGTGTTGCGTACCAGCCAGCTGAGTACTGTACATTTTCTTAAAGCGACTCTGTTCAGTGTCCATAATCATTACTCTTTGATTTTGTCACCATGAAGTTCTTCAATGTGAGACAGACAGGATGCACATAAGCCACACTAACTGTATGTGTTTGTAAAGTATCATTTCCTATGCAGTGTCTAACATATCTAGAAATTATACTTAAAAAATCCATCCAAAATTCTTTTGTACTTGTGAGGTTCCAAAGCATAAAAGGATATTAGTATATATTGATTATGCTAGGATTCTAAAACCAATCTAAAACCAAAATTTAAAGACATACATTGACTGCGGTTTCTTTCAATTCTATAATTATTTACCCCTGGCAGATGTGTCTTATCATGATATTGAAGATGAAAACGTTAATGTGTTATAAAGAGGAACAGTTTTTCCAATTAATTTCCAGTCTAAACTGTATTACATCCCTGTTGCTCAATGTAAAGATACACCTTATACCACTAACTGTGCTTGTGGGTGGTGCTGCAGAAATTGAAACCCAGTCATGAGTGTTTGAATATCATTCAGGTACCAATGAAGGAAAGATTCACAGTCCCAACATCCGAGACTGATGAATTTTGCGGGACTGGTAAAACATTTGACCAGCCAGTCCTGTGGAGAGGCAAGACTTTCTACATCTTTCCTCCACTACAGTAATCTAAACCCAGCCAAGAATTCTTAGATATCATCCAGGTACTCAAGGGATAGAACAAAAGCAGCAACCAGACCACGGAAATTGCTCTGGATCAGTGTGGCTTTAAAAAACATCTATGATGTCAGTTTGTGCAATTGACAGATTTCAAATCTCCGCTGATAGCTAAGTTTCATTCTATTTTGACTGTGCTTCACTCCTTGTATTTCAGTCACCTGAAGTGAGGGTATGAGACAAGGATTAGGCTAACAACCAAGCTTGCATCCCACTAATAACTGCAATATGCTGATGCAGCTGAAACTCACTCACTCACTCACTCACTCACTCACTCACTCAGGATTATCACCAGCTGTGTGATAAACAATGTAAAACTGAGGCTCTTAAAAGTCTTGGAGTATTCTGTTTAAAGAAAATGATTACTCTCACATGATTTTAGCCTTGAGTTCTTTGTTTACATTGAGAGTGTTTGAGATGTGACCAGTCGTGTGTAAATTGGATGAATAACTTGGAGAATTTCCTGAATCTGGTCATCATTTGAATTAATAAGGTTCTTTTGTTTGTCTCTTGGTGACTGTCATTAAACAGTAGTGAAAATATTCAACTAGTTTTGAGTTCTGATTAGATAATAGCATTTATGGCTGAAAACCTGTACATCCATGAATTTCAGCCTGTACATCTGGTACTTACATGTCGTACGTCAGACACAGCCTGTACGTCCAGTACTGATTTCTTTTAATTCCCTTGCTTATAGCCTGTTCATCTGGTACTAAAACCTGTACGTCTGGTACTCACAGCCTGTACGTCATCGGGTACGGGCAGTCTGTACATCGTGTAGGTATAAAATTTACACTTTGTACTTAGAGTATCTACATCTGGTACTTAGAGCTTGTAAATCTGTTACCTAGTCAGTCTGTAAATCTGGCACTTAGTTTCTGTAAGGACTGTCTGAACATCCGATACTGAAATACTGTACATCCAGTAGTGACAGCCTAGCTGTACTTCCGGTACTTATATTCAGTGCACAGCATATCTATATGTTATATATATGACAGCACGTCCATCCGGTACTTGTTCTTGTGTACTTGTACCTGTTCATCCCATTCTGACAGACTGTATATCTGGCACTGAAAGCTATTGTGTCTTTTACTAACAGCCAGTATATCGTTGTACATCTGGTAGTATCAGTCTGTACAGCCTGTACTAGGCAAATTCTACTTCTGCCCCTGAGAAGTTCTACCTACAGTCCTATCAATTCTATGTCCAGTTTCGACAAATTCTACTTCTGGTATTGAAGAATTTTACTTCCGGTTCAGAGGAATTGTACTTCCCGTTCAGAAAAAATCTACTTCCGAAATCGAATTCTACTTCCGGTTCCGACGAATTCTACTTCCGGTTCTGAGGAATGCTACTTCCGGTATTGAAGAATTCTACTTCCGGTTCTGACGAATTCTACTTCCGGTTCAGAAAAAAAATCTACTTCCGGCATCGAATTCTACTTCCGGTTCCGACGAATTCTACTTCCGGTATTGAATTCTACTTCCGGTTCAGACGAATTCTACTTCCGGTTCCGACGAATTCTATTTCCGGTTCTGAGGAATGCTGCTTCCGGTATTGAAGAATTCTACTTCCGGTTCTGACGAATTCTACTTCCGGTTCAGAAAAAAAATCTACTTCCGGCATCGAATTCTACTTCCGGTTCTGACGAATTCTACTTCCGGTTCAGAAAAAAAATCTACTTCCGGCATCGAATTCTACTTCCGGTTCCGACGAATTCTACTTCCGGTATTGAATTCTACTTCCGGTTCTGAGGAATGCTACTTCCGGTATTGAAGAATTCTACTTCCGGTTCTGACGAAGTCTACTTGCAGTTCCCACGAATTCTACTTCTGGTTCTGAGGAATTCTACTTCCGGCATCGAATTCTACTTCCGGTTCCGACGATTTCTACTTCCGGTATTGAATTCTACTTCCGGTTCCGACGAATTCTACTTCCGTTCTGAGGAATTCGACTTCCGGTATTGAAGAATTCTACTTCCGGTTACGACAAATTCTACTTGCAGTTCCCACGAATTCTACTTCTGGTTCTGAGGAATTCTAGTTCCGCTTGAGAAAGAAGTGTACTTTCGGTTCAGCCTAACCTAGTGATTAAAGCTTGCGATCATCATGCAGAAGACCCGAGTTCGTTTCCCCACATGGGTGTCATGTGCGAAGCCCATTTATGGTTCCTCGTTGTTGCATTGTTGTAATTTTGCTGAAAGTCGAATAAAACCATACTCACTCACTCACTCACTCACTCACTCACTCATCTGGGAACAATCATGTGGACCAAAAAGTAAGACATGCCACATACGCCGACTGTTATCTCTCTCTCAACAATGAAAACAGTCTCTCAGCTGATGGTCTGCCGCAGAATTGTTGTGATACTGACATCATGCCGATCTGTGTCCTTACATTGGGCTGTCCACCAAGTTGTTGTGGACTTGTTTGCAGCATCAGCTGTGAACGAATTTTGACTTTATCAGTGACCGTTTTCCATACCCTAATCCTCAAATGTCCATTTTCCCCCCCAGAAATACCCTGAATTTATCAACAACACATATACATCTAGTTAATTACTAGGTCACCTGGCCGTCGCCGTGTAGGTCAAACGTCAATTTATTGGCGTTCTCGGGAATTTTAATAATTACAGTCTGTCGACAACAAATCAATGGGCTGGTTGTATCAGTGTTTCAAAGTGATTGCTTAACTGTGTAATTGTTTTAACAAAAGAAGTCAGCAGAAATTATATATATAGTATTTGCAGGTAGTAATGCATAACAAACACCATACACTTGACACAATGCAAGTTTTCAAGAAACACAGTAACACTTTAACCGTCTTCCAATCTGCCCATCTTGCAGATTTCAGGTTAAATCTATTAAGTATTACTTTCATCGTCACAAATATTCCACATCTGACGGTGGTTCGTAGGTGGGAATGTACAATCGACAAGTCGACAGTGGTCATTATACTTACATACGTATGTCTCGCTCGCGGCACGCCAGTCTGTAGTAACAGTGTTCACTAAAGTTATGCAAAGTTGTTACATGGTTGTTTTCGCAAAGAAGAAACGCTATTTAAAGTGAAAACCAGTTCTGGATATGTGAGTATATCGTTAGCAAATCTATGACATATCTTTATAAGAAAAAAAGTAAACAGTTCAGATACTCGAAATAAATACAGGTTTGCTGTAGTTATAGAGTTTTGAGAATATGTAACCAACGGATTACATCAATTTGTATTTTGTTTTCAGAGAGGGGTGCTGACCAAAGAGAAAATATTGCCAGAGCTGGGTTTATGCCTCTTGATTCTTCGTACTTGTTTGAACAACCGCATCTATGTGTGTATTTAAAGATGAAAAGAATAAAATAGTGTCTTAACTCTGTACAAGATTTTGTTCTTTGTGGTAGACTGTGTGTGATTCTGTGTTTGGTTTGTAACACCACATACATGCAGCAATATTCCAGCAATATGACTGCGGTCTGCGGCAGTCCAGGTAATTACTCACATGTTGAACAACTGGGACAAGATAAATCACATGACTCAACCAAATCAGCGAGTCTGACCACACGATCCCGTTAGTCGTCTGTTGCCCGGATCTTCACCGATAGCTATCTGGACCAGCAATGGTTTTGGTTTTGTTTGGGAACAGCAATCTGTTCATTCTGCTACCTCGTTTTTAACTGAATTTTGTGAGTCGGCTTAAATGTATTCATGAACAGAATTGGTACAATGCACTTCAAAACGGCAGCAAATCTAAGTTTTATTCTTATTTCAAAATATTACTGTCCAGGGAATTGTATTTAAATGTGATTTACAATAAAAAGTTTAGAGTAGCACTCGCTCGCGCAGTTTAGACGTTTTTCACTGTTACGGATTGAAACTAAGGTATTATAACATAGATAGAAATGATAGGTTATGTTTACAGTGCAATGAAGGTTATGTTGAGGATGAGTACCACTTTCTCCTCATGTGTTCCAAATTCAAACAGCTGCACTTGAACCATGTACGAAAAGCCTTTTATTTCAACCTTATGTCGCCATGAGATCGTAACTCATAAATAACTGAAAATAGTAAATAGCACGCAATGCATCAAAGATGTTAAATTATCAATCTATACTGTACACACCATGTTTTGTATACACAATGCAAATTTGTAGTTATGGGCCGATTGACTACACTTCTGTAATAAAAAAATAGACCAGCCCAGCCCAGCAATAGGTCGATGGCAACAAATGCAATCCGCTTCTAGTGCTTACCACCCGTGTGCTATCGAAGATTAGTTTGACACACTCTGCTATGCTCTCTGGATGGTCCGAGAGGTGAACATAAAATATTTACTTCCGTATTCGAATCGGAACTGTTGCACTGACGCCATTCAAAAACGTTCACAGTGTATTACCTACAGTACTCTATGTCTCAATCAGGGGAATCGGAACTACAGTGGTAGATCATTTTGGTCTCTATTGCCGTGTTGGGTACCGTACCCGGTACTTGTTCTGTCTTCTGATTTCGGATACGACAGTGTCTGGGTATATGTCTGCACATGTGGTATTTGTGCCCGCAACGACTCCTCCTTTCAGTAGTACTTCAGTGAGGGTGCGAACAGGTTGGTGAAGGGCACGGTTTGTAGTGTTGATTCAATTTGTATTAAGCGTTTAAATATTATCATATTTCAGCCACATTGCCGTTTGCAGTTTTGCAGACCCTCTAGGACATGTCAGTGTCATATGACGTCAGACCCGTCGACCAACCCCGCAGGGTGTCAGCTATAGAAAGAAAGACGTTTATTGTTTGAGTCCTGTACGGCGGGCCGTGCGGTGCGGTGCGGTGCGGTGCGGTGCATCTTCACGCACCTTGTGCCATTTTGGAAATCTATACACATGCACAAACGTTAAGCGCCACTATTTTCACAGTGTCTTGATTTCACCACTGAAGAGGATTTGAAATATAAGCTATAAATGTTTATGACTGAATCACCTACACCTACACCTACACCTGCATCTTGAAAATCAGTCTTGAAAATCAAGTTTCATACTCTTGGTTTCACCGGTCTCAGATTCTCCTTTCACTTTAGAGTTAGGAAATCAGTCATGTTGAGGAGAAAGTTAACTACCGCTTCCAGGTGATAGGCATGAAAAATGCTGGCATGTCATCACAGCGTCATCACCCGTTTAGTTGCCAAACATTATCAAACCAATGATGTCAATGACAGGCATAGATCTGACAGTGATGATAGTAACCACTGAATATCCAAAGTGGCAGGTCACAAACATAGTGGGTGGCCCTTAACTTTTGTGCATGTGTATATATTGAATTGCACGTTAATATCTTCCTTTCGTCAATCTGTGTCAGTACTGTGGTATTTCTGACATTTTATTATTATAGAATTAGCCATTCCAGGTAGTGTTAGGGCATTCCCCAATAAAAACACTATCACTATTTTATCCAGGAATACGTTACATTGTCCATACCCCATAACTAATCAGTTTTACAAATAGATACAATCCAATCACTCCAGAAAATAAGACTGCCTCGTTTTCCATCAATAAATGCCGATTAATGCTGGAATCGTCCCACCGTGACCTCATCCACGTGCCTGATCCAGTGACCGCACGACTGTTATGAGGGCGGTGTCCTCATGTGCACTGATGTGTTAGAGGCGATAATGTTATGTAATTACTCTAATTACGACTATACAAATCGATGTGAGTCGATACTCAAAGTGCCCTAAAAGGCCAAATGTTTGTTAGTTGTTTGTAATGGTGCTTGCATCGTCCTGATGGAC